>NC_051223.1:17742209-18042209 GCF_015220715.1 Pygocentrus nattereri
CTTGCTTTTAAGAATTCCTATGAACAAGAGCTCAACGACAAGTCTCAGAAGCTTCAGGAGGCTCTCGCTAAGTTGGAGGTGCTTGGTCACAGTTTAAAAGATATAGAAAAGAGGTTGCAACTCAAAGAAGCCACTCTGAAAGGTCTTGGATTTCAGGCATCTGAAAATGGAGTTGAATCACTTTTGGAGAAAGAGCAGCTCAGGCACCATATAGAGGTCATTGAGTCCAAGCTTTCTGAAAAGGAAAAGTTGCTTCAATCTGCTGATCAGACCTGCAAGGAACTGCAAGCACAGAATGAAGAACTTCAAACTGAAAAACAAGAATCTGAAAGAAATTTTAACCAAGTACTTTTAGAGGCTAAAGAGGAGATTCGAATGTTGCGAGAGAAAGGGGAGTCGGATAATGAATGTGGAGTTGATAGCGATTGCCAAGCAATAATGCAGAGTGATGAAGGTATGATTCAGGAAGTGATGGAAAGTTTCAAGAGGAGGTCTAATGCTCTTAACCAGGTGTTAAGCATGCTGATGAAGGCCAGTGAAAGTAAAACATATGATCTGTCCAGTTTTGGCATTGAAGAAGAAACTGTGGGAAGGAATGATAGAGGAATGGTAAAGGTGTTGTTTGAAAGTGAGATTTTAAGTAGAGTATTAGATGGTGTTGAGAATAGTCAGCATGGTGAAGGATGTGAACGAACACTGACTGTTATGAAAAATGTTGTAAAGCACATGCTAATGGAAAATAGAGTCCTTGTTTCTGTGATGAAGCTGTCTGCAGAACAAAAGGATATCCAGACACCAGTAAATATGCAAAGCACTGAATATGGAAGCATGCTAACTGGTGAAGGTATAGTGGTAAATGATGCACTTAGTGGTGTCATCATGAAAGAGCTTACTGAAGCAGTACAAAATAAAGCGACCCTGCTGAATCAGATTGTTTCGGTCATTAATGAGCCTGTGAATGAACTGCTCCAGTCCTTGGCTTTAACTCTCTCTAGCCATGTGTCTCCACAAGGACAGTGCTTTCTTGAAGCCGTATTAGATGTAACTCACACATACCTTCTAATAGGGCAGAGAATTCAGCTGGAGAATGAGTTGGAGTCGAGCAAAGCTGTCTGTGCTAGTTGTCAGTTGAAAGAGCAAAACATGGAACTGGAATTAAAGCAATCTGAGGAATTATCAACCCTCCAGAATTCTGTAAATGAGGACTCCAAACTGGTGACTCACATCCAGATTGAGGGAGAACCGATTGATTCTCTGGATAAGGCTATCCAGTTGCAAGACATGGTAGCCAAACATAAGAAGGAGCTTCGAGAGTTGAGGGAGGTCTATGAGCAAGAAGCATCCAAGTTGCGACAAGAAGTAACCAAAGCTGGAGAAACACTAAGATTAAGGTCTGAGGAGAACGTTAAAGAGATAGACTCTTTGACCATCTGCATGGAGAATCTGAAGGACAAGCACCAAATGGAAAGAAACATTTTGTTGGAACGTTTTAACCAGGAGATGGTAGAACTTAATGATGCTTTGGGCCTTCATGGAGCTGACCTTGCAGATGATGGCAAGCCAAACCCAGCATCCCTCAAGCAGCAGATCCAAAAGTTGGTGTTGCAGGTGTCTGTAATGACTGAAGAAATGAAGAGTCAAGATCGTGGAGGGGAGGCAGCATTGCTTCGTCTGAAATACGAGAAAGACCTGGAAAACCTAAAGGTCGAGATGTTCCTTGTCCTTGTTGTTCTCCATCCGTGATGGCTTGTATCTCCTTGTGGCAACCTGAGACTTGACCCTTTCCCCATCCTTTTCACTTACTAATTCTACCATCCTTTTCTGCTTTACCTATATAACTCATCTCCAGCCTTGCATGGTCATTAACCTTGGGCATGCTTGTAGCTTTTGGTGTTGGCTGTGTGTCGAGGAACCCATTTTGATAGCATATAGTAAAAATTTGATTACTGGACAGTGAATCCACCTGTCAGTGCTTCCATCAGGAGGAGGGGGAAAAATGAGTTCCTCAGAAATAACACAGCATGCTTCATGGCAGACTCCTAACCTAAACAATTGTGCAACTCAAAGTCACTCAGTTCAGCCTTCTTGAAGCGCATTTAAAAGGAATCTTCTAAAACGTGATAAAAGCTTTTTTGTTATATAAAAGGTAAAAATAAAGCAGCAAAATAAGTAGCTTGTTAGCTTGATGAGATTTAAGGGGCATGCTGTGCAAATTGCATTATGTCTGTGTCAGGTCACCTGATTGACTTTGATATGGTGCATTTTTTTTCTTACTTACACCTGATTTAACTCTCTCCTTGCAACCTTAGATTAACAGTCGTTATTTCCGGTGTTCAATACAACAGTCTATTTTTAATTACTGAAACGTAGCTTAAATTTCCTAATCTGTTTGCTAAGATTTAAGTAAGACTTTAGTACAGTGCAATGTAGCAGAATGTTGTACAATGAAAATTTTAGTTAGTTTTGTTCTACCCAATTCAGTCTTGTTTTAGAATCAACACATGTTTTTGTTCTGTTCCAGCTCCCAGCACACTTGGGCTAGGCAAACAGTGACCGTGGAATGCTGATTGCCTGGCTCAGGTGTGCTGGGAACTATAATAAAACAAAAATGCAGACTGCCTGGTGATTTTCTAAGACCTTACGATAGGAACCTTTTGTTTAAGTCAGAGAGTGCATTTGGCTAAGGTAATGGATATTCTCCAAATGTGTTTTTAGACATAATTACTTTAACATTGTAAATCCTTAGGTGAGTCTCTCTATGTATGATCTTAAAAGTTAGATGCTTGCAGCTTTAATCTGTGATCTGGGCATGTTTTTGAAGCACAGATGAGTAATAGACTGGCATTATTAGATGAATGCATTGTGCATATACAGGTCTGTTGTTGAATAGCACATACAGTACTGTGCAAAAGTCAGAAACCACCTTTCTTTAATTAATTTTCAGTCAAAACAACAAGTACAAGTAATTTTTTTGAGATTTCTGAGAATTTGCATAAGATAGGGGAAAGCAAAACGAAAATAATTATAATATAAATAAAGTTTGTAAAATTATTAAAGAATTAAGAGCAGTGAAAACGGGACTCCTGACAACCATGCAAGACGTTGTAGACATCAAAACTGTCAGTCAGATTAGTGGTACTTATTTTTGAGAGAGAGGAAAAAATCAAGCTCCACTCAGATCTGAAAAATTCACAGGGTTTTCTTTCCATCTCTCCATCCGAGGAAAAACAATATTTATTGTAGCTATTGAGGCCTCTGTCTGTGTAATGTTCTGTTAATGTTAAGTTTTCTGCTTTTTTTTCCTGTTACTGAAAAACAAGTAAGCCATTTTAACTGAAAATCAATAAATGATGTCTGGTGCTTAGTTTTTAGTTTTGCACACTACTGTAGCTTTCAAAGTGTTTTAGTTCTTTTGTTGTTTTTACATCTTTATCGGTTACTGAACATAAAATATTCTATATGAATATTCAGGAAGCTGGTTGTAGTTTGACAATGAAGAGTGGAGCTGGCATGAAGCATAAGTAGGCCTCTGCCTACGGTGTGGTGGCAAGAATTTTAGCTGAATTTTTTATGCATCTAAAATCTCATTTTGCAGTCCTTTTTATTTTCTTTATGCTGTTGTGTATTCTTATGCTAAGGGTTCAATATATTTATACAGGCTAAGTAAGTTTGTTTGTACATTTTCTAATCTTATTTTCTGATATGGTGAAAAATAAGATATAAAACCTAAAAGAGTGTACCATTTGTGTTTTTATAATGGCCCAGTGGTGCAGTTTTAGGCATTGTTCCTGACAGAAAAGGAAATTAGGCTTTCCACTAAAAGAGTCTGATGAATAAACAAGTGCAATGTGGCCTGGACAGGAAGCTGCTCTGTTCACAGTGGGAGTTGGCTGCCTTTAAAGCAGAAGTTCATGAGACAGAGCCCTGTCCCTGGGACTTAGCTCTATGAAAACAACCGTCCTGTATGCTCATCTGATCAGACCCACAGAGAGTTGGTCCGTTTTGATGACCAAGTACCAAGATTAGAGCCATTCTGTAAGCAGAGGAAGTAGGTTTGTTCAGACAGTCGGAAGGGCATTCAAATCCTCTCTTGTGGAAACTTGCACTGTAACTATGATAACGTGGCAAATTTGTGGTTAGGTTTGAAACTGTACTGATTTAAAAAAAAAAAAACAACTTTCTATAGATGTTGTCATTGTTTGTAGACAGTTCATTATTTGCTTATTACTGAAATGAGGGCTAGTGCTGTTATTAATAGCTGTTTGTAGTTTGCTGTTGTTTACTTCTTTTTAAGACTTGGCCTGCATTCCACTAAGGATGTAATAAAAAATAAGGCTAATTAAAAATGCTTCCCCAAGGATAATTATCCTGTGGAACAGCTAATGAGCAGTGTTTTCAGCAAAAAAGAGAAGGTGGGGGGCATTACGGTCATGGAAAATAAGATCGCAATTGGACAATTGCCGTCTTAAATTATTCCACCAATGCAGGGAGAGCTGCATAACCTTCCCCAGCAAATCTCTCTGGCTTCTGTGTGCTGTCTGTGTTCAATGTAGACTCTTGATTTCTAGCTTTGTGTTGAAACCTCTCGTCAGTGCTAATGTCTGTCTGTGTAATTGTTGTCTTTGTGAAACAGCAGCGTTTAATTGATAAATACAGCTTAAGCAATGCACTAACCGACGTCCTTGTTTCCTGGTTCCTTCCCACTTGTACAGGCCACATGTGAGAGAGGCTTCGCTGCCATGGAAGAGTCCCATCAGAAAGTGATCGACGAGCTGCAGAGGAAGCACCAGCGGGAACTGGAGAACCTGCAGGAGGAGAAGGAGAGACTGCTGGCAGAAGAGACAGCAGCCACCATTGCTGGTGAGTCAGTGTGAAAACAATAGTGCACCAGTGTAATAACAATGCACATTAGTGTTACTTTCTTTCTAACGTGCCTGCTTTGTGTATAGCTATTGATGATCTCTGTTCATTTTCTATATATATTTTATTTATTAGTACTTTTGTTTGTTTGCTTTTCAGCTATTGAAGCAATGAAGAATGCGCATCGTTCTGAGCTGGAGAAAGAATTGGACAAAGCACGAAAAGCAAATAGCAATACTGAAAATGCAGATATTGAGGAGATTCGCAGGCAGCATGAGTAAGTGAATAAAATGAAAATAAAACCTACAATATAAAAATATGTAAAACATGGCCTGTGCAAAATTATGTTAGGTTTATTTCTACCTTGTTAATTTCAGCAGATAAACAGCAATTGTGTGTTAAAATATGCAGATATGTATCCTGTGTTATGTTCACTTAGAAAATCAGCCGACACCTTTGCATTCAACTGTATGTGGAAATTATATTACTGTCAGAGAAAATATAAGTTAATGTAAGGAGGTTTTGTTTCATGTAATTTTGGACCATTTCTGTTAATCCATTCATCATGAAATTTTCACAGAATTTAAGGAGCAGCCACCATATTCAGTGATGTAGAAGAATAACAATCAGCTTTTTTTCAATTTCTTTGGGGGGGTAGGCATTAGTGACAATATGATACTTGTCTCTATACATTTATATTATCTTTTAAGCTTACTAAATAATGAATATATACCAAGTACTCTGTTTTTGAAGCAGTAGGCTGAACTTAATTCTGTCCAGGTCCTCATTCTTGATCTGGTTCTAAGAATCACAGGTTAAACTTTGGATAATAATAGGGATTATTTCCTGTAATGAGATGATACTGGCAGTTACGCACTGCTTCCTTTTGTACTCCAAAGCGACTAAATGAATCATTTAGGGTCATTGATCAAACCCTGATTGTGTGACTCGTCTTAGTTGCCAGGCGTATTCTATGGCAGTGAAGTTAAAGTGATGAACTTGCCAAAACTAGTATTACCGGGCATTTTCATTCAGAGGCCTTTTGTTTACTTTCATGGCAGTAATCCGACTACAAACCAGTTCTTGGCACAGTTTCTGTCTAGACACCTACAACTAGCTTTTTTTTTCTTTTTATCAGTTTAACATTGGATGTCAGAAAAATGCAAAAGCAGCAATGACTGAAGTGTTTCCTGGCGTGTGTGTTTGGTAGGGAGGAGCTGCTGTCATTCCAGAGGGAGATTGAGGTGCTGTCTGAGCAGTACTCACAGAAGTGTCTGGAAAATGCTCACCTGGCACAGGCACTGGAAGCAGAGAGACAGGCCCTGCGCCAGTGCCAGCGAGAGAATCAGGAGCTTAATGCACACAACCAGGTGAGTCAGGAGCATTGGGTAAACATGCTGCGACTAAGGGTGGACGATACAGCAAATATTTAGCATGACGTTACTCAAATGCATGTACAGAATGTATCGCACAGGGATTGTAACAGTACACTCAGCCCATTATTGTATTTGATTTATGATTTGAGTTGATTCTCACAATATTTTGAACACAATTTGAATTTTAAAAAATGATGACTATAATCATGATGTTGGACAACTTATTAATGATGCTAGAGCTGGTAAGCAGGAGGAGTGCTGGATTAAGGTGGTGACTAATGCTGATTGTTTGCAATCTTTGGCATTCAAAAAACACAGTTGCATTAGATGGCACAAATAGTAGAATATCCATTCTCCATAATGCATTTTTCACATCTCCATGGCATTTCCTTAGGAGGTCATTGTTACCTCCTGAATATCACAATGTTTAGTTGTTGTTTTTTTTCGTGTGGTTTGAAAACAAAATGCACCAAAAGAACTGTAGTGCCACCCTTACGAATTTGCATCTCTGTCTGAGTGCATGTCCTTAAACCACAGAATTGGTCGCACCTTTGTGCTCTTGAGTGAGCATAGATTCTGATCTTTCCTTAGACCAAATCCCAAATAAGGAAACATTGTGGAAAATGCATAAGTGACACTAAGAAATTTCTTCTTAAGAGTGGTTGGTGAATGGGGTCCATTTTTAGTATTTTACACTGTGCACTTTATGCTTTTAACATGGGGTAGCTATAATGACAATTTTTATTATTATTATTATTTTAAAAGGAGCTGAATAATCGTCTGGCTGCTGAGATAACTAAAATGAGATCAATGACCAGTGAGGAGGGGGGAGAAGCTGGAACTGCCATTCAGGGGAAGGAGCTGTATGAACTAGAGGTCGGTTGAATATGTTACATTGTTGTATCTTTATGTAAAAAATTGGCTATGTATTCCAAACATAGTCATTGATATTTGGTACTTCTGCTATATAGGTAATGCTGAGAGTGAAGGAGTCAGAGGTGCAGTATCTGAAGCAGGAGATCAACTCATTAAAAGACGAACTCCAAGCTGCCCAAAGAGTATGTGCTTAATATGAAATTTATAGCTGAACGAATGAATTGAAGTAAACATACCATGCTGGGATTCTAAACTGCTTGATTTGACATTGGTGCTCTAGGATAAGAAGTATGCAACAGATAAGTATAAGGACATCTACACAGAGCTGAGCATTGTGAAGGCCAAAGCAGAGCGGGACCTGGGGCGGCTGCGAGATCAACTGCAACTGGCCCATGAGGCCCTGGGAGAGCCAACGCTGGAGGAGGTGCAGCGGGGAGGTTACGGTACGGTCTCTGAAGTCTGAGAGCCCTGAAGCCAATTCCAGTGGTAGCATTTAATCTCAAGATTAGAAGGGATTTATTTGTTGTTTTTATTACATTGAGTAACCTTTTTCTGATTGTTTTTCCCCTTTTCCACATCATTGTCTTTTCAGATATCATGAAATCAAAGAGCAACCCAGACATACTGAAAATGGCGGCGGCAGCTGCAAAACGCTCTGAGCGTGCTATGAGGTCAAAGGTAAGTGCCTACACACAGAAATGTATTTTTAGAAAGAATCTCTGCAGTCTGTCCCGTTTTTATTTCTGTCTTCCCTTCATTTTTGTGATTTGAGAAGAAACAAGCTTGAGATGGAGTGAGAATACAGCTGCTGTGCAACAGAGTAGGGCTAATAGTGCCACCCTCAGGTCAACTCAGTTTACTTCTTGTTTGAAATTTGCTTGACACTCAAATGAATTCCTCTGGATCCTTTTGGTCATGCAGTACATTACTTGCTTTTAAATAGACAAAATATTTTTTATCTGTGCTATATTTAGACCAGTAATTACAATTACAATTTTGAGCTTGTGCACACACTGGAGGATGTGTAGAAGCATGCATAGCCACCATTGGTGGGATTTTCTCTGATGGCAATTCAGAGTTACCCTGTAATAGGTGGCATTAGCCTGTAATGTAGCAGAAAACTGACTTGTCACAAACTGTATTCTAGTTTTTTTTTAATTAACATTATTTCAGTTTTTGATTTATAACAAATATTGTTAGACACTGATGCACCTCTTTAATGATGAATGCTCTAAAAAGGCTCAGACATGTAGTAGTATCTTATTACAGATTATAGGGACAGATGCGCGACAGAGATTTCTGTTTTCCTAGATAGCTGCGATAATGAAGTTTAATACACATTTTAGTTATGTTTTTTGTATATAATTTACTTAACTAAGTAAATGCAAAGCCAAGTTGGTGCTCTGTTGCATCGCAAATGTAACGAATAACATTGATGGGTTAATCTTGTGCAGGACTGATGGCTTGGCGATGTACTCCAGTGTTTGGTGCGAAGTCAAGTCATATAAGTATTTAGAGATGACATTTTATGTCCTATACAGATAAACAAAACCTATTAGCCGGTTACCTGTTTCTTTCAGATATGCTGTGGTGAAACAAGTAACTGAAGAAAGGCTCAGCTTCACTTTGTATCTCATTTAGCTGCAGGGTTGCATAGTGACAGAATACATGTAACAGCGTTATGTAATCAGGATACACAAAAGTAACTAATCTGTTAGTTATAGTTAAAGACAGGAATCAGGTTATAGGTACAATATAAAAACAGAGTGATTACAGGCAGGATTACATTCAAGTGCAAGCTTGTCGTTTTTCACCAAATTTCACTGTTTTAATGATGAGCATGTCATTATGAGTCGTCTAGATTTGAAGAGTTTATAATTTGAGGGGTGGAGCATTGCTGTTGCCAGGAGAGAATTCTGAAGACTTTTTGTAATTAATATTTGCAGAACTGAGATCTGCAGAGATATTTGAATCAGGCTTTCAAGCTTGATTTCCACATTGCCATATTCTATAGCAGTACACTGATCTGATCAGACAATAAATGTTGTTTTTTTTTTTTTTTTTTTTGTTGCTACGAAAAATTCTACAGTTTGACTGGCTATAAATCACGTTCTTAAAAAGACACACACTGACAGGTTTTAACTAACAGTCTAAAATGTGAAAAGAGAGAAAATTTAGTCTCAAGAGCAGGGAAGTTAGCCTCATATATTAATGCCCGTTTAAACATGTAGGACTTCTGCAGGCTGAAAAGGCCAAGAGCTGATTAGGGAGCGTCTACAAATTACGATCATCAAAGTCAAATAAGGTTTTAACTATTTTACATTTGATCCAGTGTACTGGATTATTCTATATCAATTACTTGTTCCCCTGTGTTTTAGTCTAAGAGCTTTTTGTCTCAGTGTGTGTGTGCGTGTGTGTTTTTAAATGTCTATTTGAAATCACGTAACTGACCTAAGAGAGGAAATGTGTGTTAAATATCAGGAATTCTGGAAAAACGAAGTTTAAATGAAAGTGGCTGTAAAGGTGTTTGTAAACATGAATTCAACTGTAAATTCTTGTTAAAAAGTCTTATTGAAATAATTTTTGTCTTTATTTCATTACACATCTTTAATTAAAGGCAAGTAACCAAAAGTAAGGGAAGGTAATCAGATTACATTAATATAGTAATCCTTTGGATTAGGTTACAATTACATTTTTCGACAGGTAATCAGTATCTATATTCCAATTCCAATCTATATTGTAATGTATTTTTAAAGTAACACTCCCAACCCTGTTCAACAGTCAGACTAGAGCCAAACAGATGAACTTGCAGGGGGCTGTTCCCTCCCCCTTTTTTATATAATTTTGATATTTAATTTGACTTATAAGGTGATGTGCAAAGCTGTAGATGAGGGAGTTCATTTGCTGTGATTTTATATGTATATATATCATCAATTGTATATATTTTCATAGTTAAGTACCAGGTTCATCACTGGGTAATGATGATCTTGAAGTCGTTAGTTGTCTGTTAATTCAATATCCCTGTGCCTTATTGCTTGTAATATTATATTTTAGTGATGTAGTCTGGGTGATTGATGTTGCTTCAGGTTTTTCATATATTTTACTCCCTACAGGAGAAAGCCTGGTAAGTAATGGTGAGAAGTGTGTTTTTGATCCTCCTTTAACACACAGTGGTGTGGCTGTTTGTGTTTGTGTGTGTCTCCCCCCTTTCCCTCAGTCTGTGAGTCGTGACATGCCCTGGGACAGCTAAAGACTTAAAGGTGAAGACCTGTTGACTGCTAATTTTAGGTGAATGGCTTTGGAATAGACAGGACAGGGCACATCAGAAGACTCCAGCTTTCTGCAAAGGAAACTTGGGACACGTCAGATAAGGCTTAATGAAGTAATAGGCAGAAAGTCACCACCTGTGGAGTTTACATGGAGATGTGTGTTTTGGGGGGTCTCTGCATGCACTTGTTATACTGTCCCTTCATGTGCACTGAGGAGAGCCGCTGGTGTCATCCCCTCACATCTGCAACCAGCTCCATACTCACCCCTACTCACAAAATATATTATATCTCAGAAATATATTTAATAGATCAGCTTTGCCTTTTCCTTAACCATGTGCCAGAGGTTTTTAAAATCATTCACATTTCAAAAAGGTTGTGTTAGTGATTTGTTCTTTTAAATTTTTAGATTTGTGTAAATCAAAGAGAACAAGTCAGGCCTGAAGATCAACCCACTGCAGAATTTAGTTCCAGCCCTAATCAGACGTACCTTGAACCAGTGCTCTGAACCGGTTAGACAAACAAAGCTACATCCAAAATGTAATCATTCTTAACTGTTCCTGTGTTCCTGAGCGGACACATTAATTCGAAATCACTTTTAACGGTTAATAATATTTAGTCTATGTAGGCAACTAGCTTATTGTTTGTCTTGTGTCCAAACTCCCAGATCTTTTGTTTATTTTATGAGTTTTTTTTTTCCCCTGAGTCCTGTCTGATACCAGTGTTTATTCTGATCGAGTGTAATAGTGGGACTGGAACTAATGTTTGCAGGAAGGTGTAGCCCCAGGAGCAGGTTTTCACAACCCTGGAATAAAGCATGTTTATTTCCCAATGGTCATTCATATCCTTCCTCTTCCAAACAAACTTGAATTTACTGGGTTTGGAAACACCTTTTCTCCTTCTGAAGCAAAGATCAAGTAAACAAAAGGGATCTGCATGTCCTGAAGTAACTTCTAACCAGGAAGTGAAAGTTCACGCGCATGCACAAATGAGTGGGCTTTCTCTTGTCTAGTCATAAGAGAACGCTCGCTATCAGCATGTCACTATCATTCAGATAACGGTTCACTATTGAAGCATCCTCAGCGGTCCACAGGAATGACCTTTCCCTCTTTGTCTTTGTTCTCTTTTCAGAGTCTCAGAGAAGGCTTGACAGCTGAGCAAAGACTCCACTTGTTTGACAACAAGGACACAAAGGAGTTCTGACATTTATGTGTCTCCTTGATTCGCTGCATGTTATAAAGAGGCCCACAATATTTTAGTCCAGCAATGTAATCACTTAGAAACACACTGGTCACTGCACACGGCATATATTAAACATGGTATGAAGTTTTGAATTTTATGTCTGTAGTCTGCATTCTGTGCACTTCAGTTACTGTGATATTTTTTTTACCATGTCTTAATGTAAATATTTTGTTTTTAATGAAGCATCTATAATGCGTACACTAAAACTGACCGTGTAAGCTACTGTTTTAACTCTTTAGTATGTGTGAATAGCCAAAGGATAAATAAATATGTAATGACTCCGATTATACTTACTTAATAAAGAGTAGAAACAATCATACCTGCAGACTTCCTTATTATGCTAGATGTGGTATTCACACTCCCTCCAGCTTATTATTATTATTATTATTATTATTATTATTATTATTATAAACCAATTGGACAGATGGCAAATTTGACTCAGTTTAATAACCAGGAGTGTACTTGTACATGGTGATTACTGAATGTTTAAGTATAGGACCATTTTGAGACGATGACCAGTTAAAGCATTGGAGTTTGTATCTGGAGGGTTTTGCTAGTGTTAAATTATATATACAAATTTATATAGGGTTTCCTTTATGTAATCATTATGGTCAGGCCACTGATTGGGAGGTCAAGGTTGTTTAGTTTTTTCATTTGTTGTGTTTTTTTTTTTTTTTTTCTTTTTTTTTTTTTTTTTCTTTGTCTCTTTAAGCTGATAATGTCTGTAGTGTTGTTCAATGGCAGTTCCTTGTATTTATTTAAATGTCTTTTTTGGCTAACAACTGCATTCCTCTATTCATTGTTATTGTAAATATACCACAAATGTACACCAACTGACAACAGGTTTATTAGCAATAAATATTTTTGCACCCTGTATGTTGCCTATTCAGTTTTGTGTTTTGACCACAAACACATTAAATTATAAACACAGTTCTGCTGGTAGGGAAATAAACATAATATTGAAGGTGCTCTGTGGCCAGGGGTTCAAAAACATATCGGTGAAAATCCCTGGCACTATTCATTGAGGGGGGAAAAAAAGCCTGTATAACATGGCTATAGAATAAAAGTCAACACGTTTCGGCTTGATCCTTCATCAGGGAGAGTGACTCTCCCTCATTAGATTGACTCTCCCTGATGAAGACACAAGCTGAAACGTGTTGAGAGATGTTTTGTCTATAGTCATGCTATAAAAAGGCTTTTCCAATCAGTGAACAGGGTCATGAGTTTCACTTTTTTCTCACATTATTTGCAGTAATGGGTGTAACTGGTTAAGTAACCTTTTCCTGTAACATTGTAGTGTAACACAGTTACCCACTTAATAAAGATCGATCTACACTCATTTTCCATTTTGTCAGCTCCACTTACTATATAGGGGCACTTTGTAGTTCTACAATTACAGACTGTAGTCCGTTTCTCTGCATACTTTGTTAGGCCACTTTCCTCATTTTTCAGTGGTCAGGACCTCCACATAACGGGTAATATTTGGGTGGCGTATCATTCTGAGCACTGCAGTAACACTGACATGGTGGTGTGTTAGTGTGTGTTGTGCTGGTACGAGTGGATCAGACAGCAGTGATGCTGGACTTTTTCCACTCTGTTAGGCACTCCTACCTTGTCAGTCCACCTTGTAGATGTAAAGTCAGAGATGATGGCTCATCTGCTGCACAGTTGGTCGTCCTCTAGTCCAGCATCAGTGGTCACAGGATGCTGTTGTCTGGTTATTTTTGGTTGATGGTCTATTAGTCCAGCAGTGACACGTTTAAAAACTCCAGCGCAATATTTATGGTGGCTTTCTGATAAAGTTTTGTCTTAAAATGAATTTCTATCCATTTATGGAAGATGGGTAGATGCAGGGTGCTCTAAAGCAAAAAAAAAGTCCCCAAACAAAGCATTTTCTTTCTAATTTACCACTATTTTTACCATCATTACATACCAAAACTCAGACACATGTAGGTCCTGGTGGTTTTGGATTGTAAATGAAATGGCTGTAATTGTATTGACCCCAGGTTCCAATCACCACCACTGTAAAACACTAAAAATAATGTGAGTCTGTACGTTTCTCTACAATGACCCACTTAAAATCAAACCATTCCGAATGACTTTATAGATCAAGGAGTGAATTGTTCAGAAATTTTGAAAAACTGGTGTAATTCCCCTTTAAAACATCGGCGTGTTCAGAAGCTGCTCAGCACTCACTCGTGGGTTTGGACGTGGCGTTCACCTTGTCATTTCACGTGCAGCCGAATAGACGTTAAAACTAAAAAGCCAGAGAAACGTTTCAGTCTGCACCCATTTACTCAGACGCTACATTGGTTGATAATCACCAAATGACTAAACAAAATGTAAACTTCGATTTAAAACATTGCATTTAATCCAACATTTCCCCCAGTTCATGCGTGTGGAGGGTAATACACTACATTTCCCATAATTCTCCCTAATGGCCTCATCACTGACAACTATGTTTGAATATTAGCAGAGCTGGGACAGAGCTAGTTAGCTTTACCATGGAGAGACGACTTCAAAGTATGAGAGTCTCGTACTTATGGATCGCCTTTTCGAAACTCGGCGTCGTTGCATTATTAAAACCGTCCCCGCAGTTTTAAAGTAATCGTTTATCTGGTGTCGGAATGGGGTTTGGACTGGTTTCCTAATTCTGAATATTGACCCCACTCCTCTTCTCGGGTAAGTTTTGATGCACTCCTCTTTGTTTTAGCTAGCTGGCTCCGTCCGCCTGAGCTAGCTCAATGTGATATGACGGTCTTGTCCAGAGACGCCTATCATCGATATTAGGACTCTTAAGTAACTAACTTAGCTAGGTAGCTAGTCGCCGTGTTTATCTGGGCTCACTGTAATGTTAGTAGGTTTCTGAATTGCTCGTGTAGGTTGGGAAACTCGCAGTCTGCTCGCTATTTTAGTAATGAAAGCCTACAGCCGTGCTAGCGTTCCCAAAGCTAAACTAGCATAACGTTACATGGCTAAGTTAGCAAGCTGCCAGCAAAACAGCGCGTTGTTGAGTAACAGCACAGCAAGTCATTGACCACTGCAAGCTTTACAAGTACCTGTAAAATGGCTTAGTAGCTTGAGACAAATAACGGTGGGAACCAAGCTGTTGGTGGCCGATTACGAGCTAGCTAGCTAGCTAGCTAACTAGCGTTAGCGTGTTAAATTGGCTCCGAGTGGTTTTCTGACCTCGAAGTTCTGACAGTGTGACAGACAGTAGCCTGTGCTGACTCGCAGAGTCAACAGAAAGGCATTAATAAGTGAGAGGTGAAAAATAGGCTGTCGACAGCACTCAAAACGCAGACAACAGGGCAGTTAGTAAGGCACTGTGTGCTGTCAGGGCAGTAGACGTTAATCCCATGTCCACATTGTCCGGCTGGTTAGCTGGATCCAGAAGGACTAGGGCTCTGTGGCCAGTGCTACTCTGTCTTCTTGCTTAATTTGAACACCTAAATTTGTCCTGGGTAGCATTATTAGCCAGAGATCCCCGTCAAATTTACGCGCAAATGTGTGTAAGCTGGACTTTAACGAATAAAGACTAACTCGTTGTTGCTTGTTTTGGATCAAATCTGACGCTAAACCCAATGAGAGAATATTGAACAACTACAATTACATACCGCTTTGCCAAGTCCACTGACGGAGTGAACTGTTGTAATGTCAGCTAAAGATGTGGTAACGTTAGCTGCTATTTCCTCCTTGCTAGAGTTATCCCTGCTGAAAAAATGCGAGTAGCTGATTTCAGATGGCCTGTGATGGTCATTAGTAGCTAGTAGTCATTTGTAATCTAAGTTGGTAATAGTGGTTAACTTGCTTGACTAGGAGAAAACATTCCCTATGTTTTGGTATAGGTTTTCTTTTGAGTGAGGCAGAAGCACACCTCATATAATCACCACCACCAAATAAACCACCTTGCTCAAAGTGAAAATCTGCAGCCGCGCTGGCCATTTTTAGATACCCCTGAACTTAACCATCAGATGTAAATATAGTCCTGGTCAACCAGCAAAACTGGCCTATAAGCTTATCGTTGCTGTCGGAAGAAAACCTTGTAGCTCCATTTTTGCCATTTTTCAGTTTTTGACATGGTTTGAAAGTATCTGTTACTCTTTACATTGTTTGTAAATTTTATCATGAGTGGCCTAAAAGAAATTACCCAAAATGACATGGGAAAAATTCTGGTTCCATTTACTTACATTGAAAGTGAAGTATGTTTTTTCCTTCTCCTGTAAAGTTACTATTTTGGAGATACAAGTTTTTCTTCCGACAGCAACGTTATGCTCTTTTTTTTCACCAGGGTACCAGGATTTATCATAGTTTAGTCATTTTTAAAAGAACGGAATCAATAAATATCATAGACATGACCAAAAAGCTTGTATTCTGTTTGCCATGGGTGGGGAATGTTGATAGCACCAAGTTCTGACTGAAAGCCCATGACTTTGTTCTGACCTTTCCAAAGTGATGGTGGAAATGTGCTGGGCTCCACCAAATTATTCTGAGTGACTAGCGAGTTGGTTAGCTGTACATGTGTTAGTACTGCTGTTTTTGAGCAACAGACTGCTGTTAATTGGTATAATTACTTGTGTTTGATGGAAACATTGCGTTATAACCCCATGTTTTTTACACTTGCAGCTGATATGGAACAGCCCCCTGGCAACTCAGATGGTTTACAGCCTCAGGAACTCTCTTCTGCCTGCAATCTACCCAGTGTTTTTAACCTGACAAGGAATGGTGAAGAGTGTCTGTTGAAAGCCAACTCCATAGAGGCCTTGCATGTTGTCCAGCCACCAAGCTGGTATGTGAGTTCTGGGACCAGCAATGGGATGGTGCTCCCAGTGGATGCCTCCAACCCCCCACCTCAACCCAGTGACCAGATCCAACCAGACAATGCATTTTCCAACACAACCGTTACACTCTCTTATGTGAGCAAGTCTCATGTCTTTACTACCCACAACTCGCTCTCGGAGCAGTCCCCGTTTTATGGGGTTCCGTTAAGCAAGACGTTCTCTTTGCACCCTGCTGCGTACGATGGGGGCCAGTTGGTCACTGACACGGGTGGAGCTCCACTCTGTGTGGAGATGGACCAGCATTGCCTGCAACAGGTCTCTGTACCAGTTGGGTTAGCAGCCTGTGCCAACTCATTTGAGTTTGTCACACCAGCGCAGGTTGTTGAGAATGTTGCAGGGCTCTGTTATCTTCAGCAAGCTCATGACATCAGTGGCATACAGGATGTTGAAAGCCTTGCTTTGGAAACACTCAAATCTTTACAGCAGAGCAACCCCAATGAATGCAAGATCCCTCTCAGCCTGGAGCAAATGCAGAATGGTGGTGTTACTGGCTTGTGGGAGACAGGAGCCTTTGATGGAAGTTTTCCTGGTGCACACATTGTAAACTCTGAGGATCAGCAAAGGAACGGTAATCCTGAGTTACTGTTTCTCATCTCGAGATCAGAGGAACCGGTTCTTTTACAAAACAACCAGGCACCTGCAAGCCTTGCCGTTTCATTAAACCAAGACTTTATTAGTACACTGGAGGATTCAGTGTCACCCCCTGTTGCCTCACTGGATGAGGTAAAGGATGTTTTCATTCTGCCACAGACTGTAAGCGAGGAAGTAAGTTCATTTATTGAAACAAACAACACTAGGCAAGATGAATCAAGTCAGGGAGAATCTAAGAGTGTGGAAGAGACAGATTCGTCATCTGTAACTGATGTTGCAATAGGATGCGTTACCAGCATTAGCAGTCAAGTAACAGGGAATACTGTTGACACATGCAAAGCAGAACAGACAGAACAGAGTAGTGATTTATCTGAGGTCAAAGAGGAGAGGACAGCAAAGCATACTCTAACAAATAGGAATTTGCATGTGAGCAGTGGTTTGTTTGCCAAAAAGGAAACCATTGTAAGAAAAGAACTTCCCCCAAGAACTAGAAGGGGTAAGAGGTTAGAGGCCATTGTTCAGAATATCTGCCCCATCAGGTACAAATCCAATCATGTCTCTTCCACAAAAAAATCACAGTGTACAAATGCTCAGGCAGATAAGACTGCTGATCTGGGCTCTGAACAAGATGTGTCGTTTAACAACAGCAGCCAAGATATTCAGGAAGAAGCATGCGCTGAGGAGGGGGTGACCACACCTAATGAAAAGCCAGCAGAATTACAGGAGAAAGAAGAAGAAGAAACAGGTGTCACTGATTTGAACAGTTCTGAAAGCAAATTGTCTACCTCATGTTCTGAAAGTGTTTTGAAACCTTCACCTGGCCGCACATCCCCAGAGACATTATACAAACCAATAAAATATGGCAAGAAATCAAAGAAACGGCATAAAGTTTCAAACAAGTCCCACGCAAAGGTAAGAAATCAGACTGCACTGCCTACGCAGCAGCTGTGTGCAAAAAGATATTCGAAGCGGCAGACGTTAAGTATGAATAGCAAAGGTTCGCCAAGAGCAAAGAAAGTTCGTGCTCCCAAAAGAAAAAGGAAGAAGCATAAATGTGGCCAGAATTCAATTTTCTCTCCCCAGGAGCCAGAGATAAAGCTCAAGTACACAAACTATAAAGATGATAGAAGGGAAAAGCGTGACGAGACCTTCTCACCTTTCGTCCATGTGGAACTGAAGATGTATCCCTCCTGCACGGTTGTCAACTACCCTGAGGAGAGTGAAAGGCTGAACAGGGGAAAGCAGCAGGTACCCTCCAAGTTTTCTTCTGGGGCAGTACCTGCAACACCTTGTCTCCACTATGGCCGTGTCTCCATGGAGGCAGTTCAGCTGGGTGCTCTGGTCTGTTGCCTGTGTGGAGATTCTGCCAATGCTATGGACCTGGGGGACTTGCATGGGCCATACTATCCTGAGGGTTTCAGGCCAGTTTCAAAAACGGCAACTAATTCACAAGAACTGAGAGAGGAAGATTCCAGTGACACAGACTCCTCTCATGTTGTTAATGGTAACACGCATGCAGCCCTTTCACCACCTAGCTGGACTCGTAAGAATCACCGCAAGGTACGTGAGGCTGCTGCTCTCGGGACCTATCAGGGGTGGTCCAGTGAGGGTGATCTTTCTTGTCGCCATTCACCTAAGAGATCCCGGATGGACACTGTAACAGACTGGTATAGCCCCCCCATAGTGCCACTAGAAGCAAGTGAGTACTGGCTCCACGAGGACTGTGGCATATGGTCAGCAGGTGTTTTTCTTGTGAGAGGAAAGCTCTATGGGCTCGAGAAAGCTGTTAAGATGGCGAAGGAGACGGTAAGTTTTTAGCTTTACAGCTAGCAATGTGGTTAGTTTAAACAGTTAAGTGAAAAATCTGTTTTTCCTTCCTTTTACCCCAAACAGCCCAGACATGTTTGCTCCATTAGTTTTTTACACAGGACCTACAAGGCTAGTATAGCAAGTAGGGTCTGACCATCAACTGATAAAATTGGCGTAAGTAATTGCAATTTAACAGTGTCCTTTTTCCTGCAGTGTATGCAACTATTGTAGTACAAAGTCAGTATTTATTATTTCAGTATTGCAGTCAGTGTTTATTAGTGCCCACCTGTTGACAGACACAGCTTGAGCTCGAATAAACAAATACTGCTCGCCACTGCCCACGGCGCTTGTGGTAGAAGGTGTCAGAAGCGGGTAGACACGTTATCCTTGCATGTATACTTTGTATACTTTTATCTCATCCCACTGTATGAAAACTTACCAGACACACCTGATTGTGGAAGCTAACAGCTGTGGCAATTGCTATTAGGTGTTTAGGTAGTGTGATGGGCTTTCTGAATAATGGAAGAATATGTTACCCAATTTAGCATCATACAAACTGCATGCCTAAAATATTGCACAATTAATGTAAACCACATTGACTTGTTAAGCAATCTCAAACAGAATTGTAGAAGTTGTGGGAGCAACTATCTTGAACCCAAAATTTTACATACGCCTAGAGGTGCAAAACTAAACAAGCAAACTCTGAACATGTCACTGTTATTGGAACAAAACTTCGTATCTCCAAAATAGTAACTTTACAGGAGAAGGAGAAAAACATACTTTGTCCAAGTTAATTTGGGCCATTCATCATAAAATGTACATTTAATCTACATCATTAAAATGTACATTTAATGTAATCTAAAGCACAACAGGCATTTTTAAAGTATGCCAAAAACTAAAAAAGCCACAAAAAATGGAGATACAAGGTTTTGTTCAGACAGCAGGTGATATCGTGATTGCATACATATGAAATAAGGGTAAAAATGTGTAGATTTGTTTTACACATTTGAATGACTAAACTAGACACTACATACCATACCTTTACTTATTTCTTTTCCAGATTTGTTCCTGTTGTCAGAGAACAGGAGCTACTTTAGGATGCTTTTTCAAAGGCTGCCCTAACAAGTATCACTACAAATGTGCGATGCAGTCAGGTGAGTGCCTTTCGAATTGAGTGTTTTTCCGTACTCTGTTCTGTGCACTCTGTAACTGCCCCCCGCCCCCCCACCCTTAAAGACTAAACTAAAGACGAAAAGTCTAATAATGCATTGCCTCATAAGATGGCCGTGTTGCTGCCTCATGGCCTGTTAACAGCTGCTCTTTTGGCTACATTTACTAAGCAAACTTGTCCAAGCTTGAGAGTAGGCAGAAGCAAGAATCTATTAAACAGGGTGGTGTTGAAATTGGAAGGGAATGTGTTTGAGCGTGTAGAGAATAATATAAACTTTATGAAATTGGTTTTGATCAATTTGAGCTTGTTCTGAGTGCGTTAACTACAGATCAGAGTGCATCTGTAGTTCTGGGAAATTTAACTTGATTACAACTAGAAATTTTGTCTTAAATGCAGTAGCAAAAAGATGTTGTTCCAGGAGTGTTTTCCTGTAAACAGAATTGCTGGTTAGTTTTAAATGCTTGTCAGGCCCCACACTTGGCTTTGAAGTTTTTAAATTTGTGTTTTATTCAGCTAGAATATTTAATCAGGGTGCACTTTTTCACTTTGCAGGCTGTGTGCTAAATGAGGAAAACTTCTCAATGAAATGCAAAAAGCACAAGGTAGGCCTTTCTTTTTATTTTCAGAGGGATATCAGCATGCATTTAAATAATGATTCTTCATAGAAGTCACCGAGGGTGAATGTTGGATGTCTGAATAAAGTAAAATAAAAAGATAACATTTGATACTTTCCCTACCTATTTCTGGTGTAAACTCAATTGCCACTTTATTAGAAACACCATTTGAATTCTAATACTGGGTAAGACCCCCCTTTTCCCTCACAACAGCCCGAGTTCCGTGTGGCATGGGTCCAACAAGGTGCTTGGAAACATTACTTTGAGATTATGGCCCTTGTTGACCAGATTGCACCCAGGGGTATCATTAGAGGTTTGTGGATAGGGGGGCTAAGCCTGTACTAGGGAAGTCAGGGGGCACTGTCCCGAAAGGAAAAAAAAAAAGGTCCCCAAATTTTTCTAATACACTTTGAGTAGCCACAGCCAGAAAATGTCAAGTACATCAAGTATATCAAATAGTTATTTGGTCAAATTCTTATTTCCCCTTCTTGTGTTTAGTAATACATTCATTTTTGTTAAACTTTGATATACAAGAACTCAAGATAATAACCAGGTTATATATATTTCTTCCTAACTTGTAAAAATTTTCTCATCTGATTGGCCTTCAGCGGAGCTGAAGATTTCCATCTACAAGTTGCGTAATTGAGGGATATAAAACTGTGTTATGATGACTTTTTCACACAGACTTATTTGAATTTTCCAGCTTAAATGCTACTGCAGTTTCATTCTGGTGCCTCACAGCTGAAAATGTGAACAAGAATCTGGCAAATAGGATGCCAATTCAGCCTCGTCCTTTTCACTGACAGTAACTTATTGTAAATAACAGTATCTGGCAAATATCTGTCATTATTTCAACTACAGATATGA
Source organism: Pygocentrus nattereri (assembly GCF_015220715.1). Taxonomy (NCBI): domain Eukaryota; kingdom Metazoa; phylum Chordata; class Actinopteri; order Characiformes; family Serrasalmidae; genus Pygocentrus; species Pygocentrus nattereri. The sequence continues at coordinate 17,763,723 of NC_051223.1, forward strand.
ATTCTAAAAACAAAGAATATAAAGATGTGTCTGTAACGTTATATCTGTCCCTCTTGTTCATTCACACTCTCTCTCATTATGAAGTGACCTGTCAGCTAGTTGGCTAATTTACATCAGAATGTTCGCTAAAGAGTTATCAGGCAACCAAGTAAAAAAAAGAGAAATCCAGCTGCACTGACCATAATTTGCCACATATCCAATCCATATTGTAGGTGGATATGTTCACTGTTGAACGCTGTTTCACTCTAATGAGGTCTAATGTTTATTTTAGTGAGCTTTTAGCCAAAATCCTGTCTTCAGCTCAGTTACAGATTGCTTTTCAGTGCATAACCAGAGCCTCTCCCCCAGGTCTGATGTGATTGGCTTACAAAGTATGAGGTCAAATGACTGGCTGAACATTACATTAGTCGATCTCTGGTAATACAGCAGAAGCAGTGCTCCATTATAGCAGCAGCAGTGCCTCCCCCAGGTTGCGGCCTGCTATTACAGTCTGTTGGGAATGAGAGTGAACTATAGATGATTTTGACTATCATCTGTAGTTTATTCTCATTCACAGTGATTGTACATCTGCATGTCGTAGTACAAATTAAGATTCATCAGATCAGGCAGCTGTTCAGTTTTGATGAACCTGTGCTCACTATAGCCTCAGGTTCCTGTATTTGGCTGACAGCAGTGGAACTCGTTGGAACTCGGCTGCTGTCGTAGCCCGTCTGCCTTAAAGTTCATTGCCTTATGTGTATCGAGATGTTTTTCTGTTTACCTGCTGCCGCATGATTGGCTGATGTAAATGATATGTTGTGTAATTGCATGCTTGAGCTGGTGTTCCTAATACAGTGGCTAGCGGGTGTAGGTTTGTACTGTCGCACATTTATGTTCATCTTAATTGACTCACCGGCTTTCAGTTTATGATTCTCACGTCAGTGTAGTGAAGGTTGTGACCTTCTTTGCAGTTTTGTCTTTTGCACACAGGACCTCAGCTTAGTTTGTTTGTTTCTTTCTTTCTTTCTTTCTACACCAGAACAAATCCATCAAAGGTGTATCCAATCATGAACAGAACAGTAGGTGACGGAGGAAGATGATTCTTTGCAAGGTTCCTGCTTCCAACATCTGATCTTTTATTGAAATGATTTGGAAAACAAAGGCATATTTTTGAGGAGAATAATGTTTTCCCACCACTTACTCCCCACAGAACTAGAATCATCTCTGCTGCTGGGGAATGCGCTGCCATGAATCTGCCACGCTTGAAGATTATGGACAACTTTAAATGAACAGAAAAGCCTCTCTGGAACGCAGACACCCATATACCTTAATGCTTTCTCCTGCTGTTGCACTGTCGCTAATTTCACTTTCACCACACCTTTATCCAGCCACAGATGAAGGCTAGCCTTGGACTAAAAGCAATTTTCAATGGAGAAACACCATTGGCACCGGGATTTACTCCAGAACTAGTTATTCTGACTGGACAAATTTGCTCTGAAAGTAATAAATGGGTTACAGTGTAAAGCATCAGAATAAATTGCACATTTATAGGGCTCAAACAAAGCATAAGACAAATCTGCTAAACCTAAACCACAGCACAAAGCCAGTGAACTAACGTTATTTGGATTACATGTTTTGTAGTGTAATTGTCCTGAACTTATTTATTATATTTGGGGTAAATTAAATTCTACGACTTTCAGTTCTCAGAACTGTAAGTCATCTGTGTACTTACTAATTTAAAAAGTAAATGATTTCTGAAGACTCAGCTCTTTGCTTAATGGAATTTCTAATAGGCTTTGCAAAACGTCTCTTTGATTAACCGCAGGAAGTCACTTTCAGTAGATTAATAGTCAACATGACACTCTATAAGTCGGTACTTCATTTTCCGCATGTCAGCGCGGCTGCCGGTTGCCCTGTATATAAACTGGACGAAGGGCGGGCCCTCTTCAAGAGGACTTTCGCTGATTTTATACCGTCTGTATGAACCATTTTTGTTTTTTGAGTCGGGATAGAAGCTAGAGCTCTGTACATCAGCATTTATATGCGTAATGGCATTTGTGTAGGTCATCCTCATAGCCTTTCTTGTATATTAATTGTAAATTAATTTGTGAATATTGTTCTTCCCAAAACTCTGAAACGAGGGGGGAGGGGTAGCCAAAAGCACTTTGGAAGGCGTCTCCTATATCAAAGCATTTATTCTTCCTGGAAGACGTAATGTTTGTCTTGAGTTCTGTTCTCCCCAAAGTACTCAATCCCAGCACTCCTACGAATAAAACTGGACAGTGCTTCAACAGCAGTCTTAGTATAGTCGTCTTTGGTACTATGCAGAATATCTAACTTGCTGTGTACCGTCAGAAGGTTCATATGAGATTCTCAGTACCGTATAGATTTGGTTCTCACTGGGATACCCTGTTTGTTTTTGCTGAACATTTGTGTATTATGGAGGTTAAGCAACTAAAATAACCGATCATAAATTGTATAAAGAGCACTTTTTCTTTGTTCAACAATCCTGTCATTCACATGTACACTGTTATAATGAAATGTTCTGAAAGAGCTCTGTGCAGCAGTTCCATAGAAGAACCACTTTTGTTTCCCTAAAGAACCTTTCAGCTTGTTACAGTTAGGGTTCTTTTAAGCCCATTGAGTTGAAAAAATAATTTGGAAGTGGTTCGTCTATGGTGTCACTGCAAAGTACCCTCTTTGGCACCTTTAGTTTTAGGACAATAATGCTTTTGGTTCTGTATCTGTCTGCTTTAACACTGACGATGCGTCTGAGACACTGCCTTATAATGTGCAGTACTGTTCCTGTGTATAATTGAACTGTACGACTATGTTTTCAGTATGTTGAAGCGGAATTCCACACATCTGCATTGTGAAATGATTAAGGTGTAAACAGTCAGTCAGAGTGATTTGAGAGTGGAATGCTCTGTTTTGTCAGAATTGTTGAAGGTGGTGGTGATGGGAGCCAGACATTTGAAACTATAACAACTTTTAAAGGTGCATTGTGTAAAATTATTACATGAAAGGGTAATGAATAGTTATAGGGTGCCTGAGGTTTTGGTCTCTACTACTTTTTAAATACAGTCATGGTGGAGAGGTGCATGCAGGTAAAATAGTCCTTAAAGAAAATTTTTCTTTACAAATTTACCACTTTTACACTTTAACATATTGTTGCTGTTGGAACAGCAGTTCATCTCTCCAAAATAGTAGCTTTACAAGGAGAAGGAAAAGATTTCTGACATTCCAATGGATGTTGGTGTGAACATATTTTTTCCAAATCGTTTTTGACCAGTAATGTTGGTCTGTTAGTTTGAACACGATGCAAAAGTCAGTTTGGAAAAAAGGTCAATTTTTTTTGTGCAATATAAAACTAAAAGGTTCTCGGTTTCCACGTTTCTCACTGGTTTTGAATAGTAATCCGACTCCATAATAATCATCACACCATTTTATATGAAACTACTCTGAATGACTGCATCTTAATGATTGAACTCTGCATTTGTTCTGAGGGGTCAGTGGAAATCTCAGTGCCCTTCCTTTGTTCATTTGTTGCTGCCTTGCTGAGACAAATCAATGGATATACAAAGCCTATTTTGTTGATGTCTAAAGCGTGTAGGTTTTGTTAATGGCTTACATTTAAAAGACTTGTCTATGAGAATGTTCTTGACTATATTGGGGAAAAAATCAAGAGTGGACAGGATTTCTGTCATTTGTGCTTTTGTAAACCTGTGTCTTAGAAGTGTCCATAGATGTGGACAGCAGCTCTGACTCAAACAGTGCCAGTTCCAGTTGGCTGTTGATGCAGTCGAGCAGTTTGTACTTGGAAGGAAAACCTTAAAGTGTTGAAAATGTTCCTGATGTCCGTCTGTCTCACTGCGCTCATGTGCCATATTTCTCCTTCGTCTTTCTGCCGGTGTTGTTGCAAATATGATCTGATTTAGTGATGAGTTTCTTCACAAGTATGGTGTTGAGCTTTATATTACCGCACAACCAACCGTACTGAAATGTACCAAAAATGTCCTCCTCTGTTGCTTTTCCTTAACTTTTTTTCTTCTCTCTGTTTTTTCCATGTGTCTTGTATTTTTGAAACTTGTTCTCAGGGTCGATTTCTTTGTCATTTTTACTCCCAGATTTATTTATTCATGACTGATGACTAGAAGATTTGCAGTCAGTGCTGAATAATAAATTGGCTTCTTTTATTTTCTCTAACACACTGCTGCACTCCTGTATTCTCTCTGCTCTGCAGTTTTGTTTCCATCTGCGTTTTTCCCTTTCCAGACAGCTCACCACAGACATGATGCATTTCACACCAGACAGAAGTTGCTTGGTTATGCTTGTAACATTTTTGCATGGCTGTCACTCTGGAAGAAGTAGAGAAGTGTCATTAGATGTTCCCTGGTGTCGATTACTGAACAGGCTGAACAAATATAAATTTGTTTAAATAACCAGTCAAATTATGTTTTGTTTTCTAAGTGAATGCAAGTTATACACCCACTGCAGAGAGCACTTAAATATGGCGTTTTTCTGCACAGTTTAACAGGTTAGAAAAAATGAAATATAAAACGTGCTGGAACTTTTGTTCGGGTCACATATTATGTTTGAATTTTTCCAATTTGTTAAATTCAGTAAATTAGCAGTATTCAATAAATAACAGTATTCAAATGTGCAGAAGTGTGTTCTCTGTAGAGAATGTGCACTTCTTTTCACTTCAACATATGAATGCACCCAAATTTTGCGTATGACTATTTCACCTGTAGACAGACGCCACACTAAATTTCTGTTCACTTTAGTGCACAATTTGTATTTGTTTGCTGAGTTTAGCACACTGGGGAAATTTGGCATGAAATACAAAATGTGCTGTAACTTTTGCACAATCCACTTTTTTTTACCCAATGTCTTAAAATCAGCAAATTAACAGTAATTGTCAGAGGTCTCAATTACTCGCACTCAAGTCCCAAGTCGAGAGAGTCGAGGCTTGAGTCAAGTCCCGAGTGAGTGAAGGCGGATCTCAAGTCGAGCTCCAAGTGTCCGAATCTTTGAGTCCTAAACCAGTCAGTCTGCAGTCTTCAGCTAATCTAAGGCCATAACACTGAGTGAGGTTACAGTATACTGTAGCCTTTTAATGACAGCCCGTTAGCAGTGTATGGCTGTAGATTATTATTTTTGAACATTCCAACTAAAATATAAAGTCGGTGGTACACAGATAGCCATGATATACACACAGAGTAGTGCAACTAGGCATAGAAAGAATTTTAAAAGCATTACTGAACTTGTAGTCATGTCCCAAGTCTTGATTTCTCCAGTCGACTCTAAAGTCATTAGATTTGTGACTCAAATCGGACTCAAGTCCAAGTCATATGACTCAAGTCGACACCTCTGCTAATTGTGTATTGAAATGTATGGAAGTGACTTCTCTAGACGCTGTGTAACTTCATTTGCTCAGGGGCGTTTTGCCATTGACTGTACTACACACTGAAAAGCCATAACATTAAAACCACCTCCTTGTATCTACAGTCAATGTCCATGTTATCAGCTCCACTTATCCACCATATAGGTGCACATTGTAGTTCTACAATTACAGACTAGTCCATCTGTTTCTCTGCCCCCTTTCACCCTGTTCTTCAGTGGTCAGGACCATCACAGAGCAGGTACTATTTGGGTGGTGGATCATTCTCAGCACTGCAGTAACACTGACGTGGTGGTGGTGTTAGTGTGTGTTGTGCTGGTATGAGTGGATTAGACACACCAGTGCCCACTACCTGTCCACTCTATTAGACCTTAATCAGTGGTCATAGGATGCTGTTGGCTGAAGTCCAGCAGCACTGCTGTGCGTGACTGAGTGTAGTGTGATATGTGTTCAGACAGTCATGTAGAAGTGATCAATACTGAGACGTTATCCGTTTTAGTTTGTGAAGTAGTTAGTCATTTATTATGGATTAATTTTTTGAACTACACCAACGCTGCTTGCTTGAAACTTAAAGGGGAACTTAACTGATTTTGCAAAATGACCGTCATTCATCTGTTTAAGTGTAAACAAAATCGTTCGGAGTGGTTTGGTGTGAAATGCCCCACTCTAGTTCCCCTTTAAGGGGAACTCCTTAGAATGGTTTGACATTTAAGGCATTTGGCAGGTGCTCTTATCCAGAGAGACTTGTGATCATTTTACACAGGAAGGCAAAGGTAGTGTTAGTAGTCTTGCCCAAGGACTCTTGTTGGAATAGTGTAGGGGGTTTACCCAGGCGGGGATTGAACCCCCGTCTGCAGCTTAAAAGGCAGAGGTGTTACCCACTATACACTACACCAAAGTTTGATGTGAAAGGCTGTGCTCCCTCACAGTAACATAAAGTGATTAGATATGTGCTGTGTGATGTCTGACAATCTGTTGTTTGATATTTTTCTGATAAGGTTTTATCCTAAAATGCATTTTACTATTACTCTGAAAAAGTGGAAAATTTGTGGCCTTTATCATGTCATTTCACACGCAGCTGAATAAACGTAAAAAACTAAGTCACAGAAATGTGTTTCAGTTTGCACCCATTTACTCAGACGCTACATTTGTCGGGAATCACTCAGTTACTCCTTTGCTATGAGTGGATCAGACACAGCAGCGCTACTGGAGTTTTTATCACTGCGTCCACTCACTGTCCACTCTATTAGACACTCCTACTTTGTTGGTCCAACTTGTAGGTGTAAAGTCAGGGACAGTAGCTCATCTGTTGCTTGTTTGTGTTGGTCGTTCTCTTATCCTTCTGGGCGGAGGGGGATGTTTTAGTATTTTCATAAAAAAATTATCTGCAAATTATTTTGACGACAATCAAACAGATGATTCTCAAGATTCACCATAAAAGTACATTTTTCATCATAAATGTTTTTCAGTCACTTGTGAGTGTAAGTCACAGAACTCCCATCCGTTTTTTAATCACCCTCTTGGGGGCAGTAATAATAACACATTTACATTCAAACCATTTGAATTTAAGTTTTTATGCGCTGATTCATCAAAAATGGGCTAGCTGTAGTAGATTATTTACATTTTGTTGTGATATTTAGCTGTTCTACTTTATGGTCAAAGATAAATTTGCCTCTTTTCAAAATTATTTTGGTAAATATATGTTTGTATATTTAGGTTGGAAACCTACAAAGTACAAAGGAAAGCCGTACAAAGTTTTTAGTGAGGTCCATTTTGTGAAACAGTGACCAGTATAGTGAATAAGCTATGTTACCTAGGGGAGCAAAATGAGAACCGCCACCTCTGCCCTGTGAACATTTCTAGACAATTGGTCAGTTGCTTAGTTTATTAAAGTCAGATTTTTAAAAATTGAGTGTATTGGTAGTCTGCAATGTCCAGGGTGTGTCCTGCCTTTCGCCCAATGGCAGCTGGGATGGGCTCCGAGGGAGAAGCAGCTTAGAAGATGTGTGCGTGTGTGTGTGTGTGTGTGTGTGTATTGGTAGTTTCTCACAGTTCGGTTTAAGGTAGATGTTAGTTCAGTCAATGGATTTCTGGACATTTTGTCCAGGAATTGAATTAATTGTTTTCCTGGACAGGCAACCAAAAATGTGCGAAATCCTAGACAGGTGGCAACCCTAATAGTATTTGTGTTGCATTTTTCATTAGAAATGTCTTTGGTGTGACCTTTCTTATGTGTAACACCAATGGCGATCAGTAACACCAGTGACTCACATGGGTAGATTTAAAAAGTGGATGTTTCTATAGAATGACCATATTATAGAAGTTAAACAATACATGACTATTTTCCATTGCAGGTTCTTCTTATCTACTGTTGATTTCCCCCCAAATTTGGGGCTAAAGTTTGGTGCTACAAACAACAAAGTATAGAATAGCATTAGGATAGTGAAGTGCACTCGTTCAATTTGACAAATGCTGCCCAACAGGACACATTGCAGTGCATGAGGTACTTCCACAATCTTTAAATTTCAGCAAAAAATGTTGTACATTACAATACAGTTGTTTTGAACTTGAACTCGTGCCAAGTCAAGTGGTTAACCTCAATCTCAAAAAAGAGGGGCCATTTTCTATCACTAGGATTAGTTGCTGCATTTAACTGATTACTTGTAGAAACTATGGGCATGGCAGATTCATGCTGGACTAAAATCACACTTCTTGATGGTAATCACTCAAAACACAGCTCCCCCAGGTAAAATGAATCCTTCTTGAATAAGGCTCTAATAAAAATCTAATCTAATTCAACATATCAAGAATATTTTCTAAGTTTAATCTTTGAAGAAACTGTGGATTTAAAGCTAAAATGACCAGCCATTTATTTGAAAGTTACATAAGTCAGGTGTAGATAATTCCAGGCTAATCTGCACTCATTTTACAGTTTTGATGAACAATAAAGGCCAATTTCTGAACGGAAAACTGTGACTGGGAGTAAGGCAACAACACCTAAAAATAAAAAGAAACAAACACAAAAACCCCACAGTTTACTTTTTCAACTTACTTTTAATAAATCTGAACATACAGGAAGACAGTAGTATTGCAAAGACAGGTGGGCCAGAGGTCAGGGGTTTGGTGCTGTGGGAGTGAAAGCCCATAGATGGTGGCCAATCCCTTTTTGTTCTAAACTGAAAAATAGCATAAGCACATGGCTCTGGGGTCTTTGTGTCCTGGCACACTGAAAGGCCAAAAATGACAGATATATTCTAACATCTCTTTACAACAAAGCCTACTGGTACTGTAGACAACAGCTGCACAACATGTTCAGAAGGTGGAAGATAGTTAAATCTGTGCTGATTGCTGTACAGGACATCCACCCCATTTCTAAAGGTAAAGAGGGTGATACTACAAGGTTTACTCGCCTTTTTTTTTTGGAACATATTTCCAGCACATATCATAAATTCATGCACACGTGTCATGGGAAAAATAAATAACACGCAATAACACACAAAAAATACCAGTTCTCCACTTTGTCTTCAGGGCAACGTGAAGGAAATTCAGGTTCTTTCGTGGGGTTCATCTCAGCCATGTCAGAGTTCTGTTCACTGAAACTTTCAGTATTACTTGCCATAATGTCACCACACTCACAGAGTCCTTTAGTTTTGGGTAGACAGTAACACAACAACAACAACAACAACAACAACAATACACAAATACAACACGGTAAAAACTAACGTCATTTTGTCGTTGACATATTAGCCCTAAGTTCTTTCTTAACAATGACCTCACTCTGGAACATTATGCAAGAATTTGTGCTACAGCAAAATGAACTCACATAACAACCGTCACATCTTAATGACAAATCTTTTCCAGTAAAGATGCTTGTCTAATATTCATGCAACTAGTAGACGTGACTGTGTACACCCCACTATCTTTAGTTTCTTCGTTAAATTCAAATCAAAGTACAAAAATATAGGTCACAACAATTCACTAATCAAGGGTAAAGAAAACAATACATCAAATTAAGAATATACAGTAGTAAAATATGTCTTTTCCACCTGTAAATCTTCATAGAGATATGTTTGTCATGGAGGGCTGGTAGGCAAAATGCAACCCAAAGGTCCTGCAATGTAATAGTTGCCAATCAAGCTCAAGTAAAAACAGTTTTCTCTTTCACAATACAGTAGAAAACACTCGAAAATATCCAGACCTCTATTTTTTCAATTTTCCCTCACGGAATCAGTCATTAGCTTTTGTAATTATTCAGGAAGCACTGTTATGGGAATTTTTGGGCTGATGCTGATATCCGATTTGATTTATGTACATATCTGCCAACATATATGCATTTATCAAATGTAAAAATTGGGATTAAATCTCTTGGATTAGCCATACAAAGATATGCAACATGTTTTAGATACGAATCGGCTTGAAACTCATTTTTCACTCATATTTAGCAAGCTGAAGATTCTCCACAAGGGGGCACAATTTCTACTAAAACAGCTGTACACCACATCAGTGACACAGCATGTCCTTCTTTGTTTAGAGTAAGACTTAGACTTAATCATGGACGTAATAATGTTGCTTAAACCATCTGCTCTTCCAGAGTACAATAAATATGTCACAAATATCAATTTGAAATTTGATGTCGACTCGCATAATAATGGCTTTTTTTTTTTTTACAAAATTATCCACTGATGCCAATATGATTCCAATATCAATGGGCATTGCAAGTAGTTGGGAAGGTCACTGGAAGTCAGTGGGGCCAATTTGATATTACAGAATGCTATTTGTTTAGTACAGATTACAATTATAAGATACAGTATTATTGTTGAAAGTACTGAGTGGAAAAAGAATCTTGTAACCTACTTCATTACACCTGAACTCCAATTCAGCCAAGTACCACAAGCAGTTCAGTGACATAGTGATGGTATCACTGTGTCCTGAATGACCATAGCCAGGAAATAAACAGGACTTGACATTGCAGTGAGGCTGTACAATGCCAGCTGGATTTGGCACAGGTGTGTCAACCAAGTAGCAAAATAAATAAAATGAGAAACATTAAACTACATACAAATAAATTGAAAAAATATACTTCTGAATCTAGAGAGCTTGAACAAGTCAGGTAAATCTAAAATAACACCCAAAATAACTACTCACAAAATCCTACGAACACACACACACCCACACACACACACACTTTACGCAACAGGTCGTGTACAGCAAATTCCTTCTGTTGTGTTTTCAAAAAGATTTTCCTGACAACATCGAGTAGAAGTTTTTTCCATTTTTGTACCACCGTTCCCCAAAAAGGTGCACCTTCCTTTGTCCAAGAGTGATCTGCAAGGTTCTTCCCAGTCCATTTCATTTCTTTCTTTTTTTGCATCTTGTATTGCTTTAAGGAATTTGTTTTGGTCTAGCCCTCATCATTCCTCCAAATCTGCCATGTCTTTGTGTAGCTTATGCTTTCCGATCGTGATCAAATCCTGTCGGTCTGTGAAGGGAGACCGCGGCTTCTCTCCTTCAAGATTTCCTCTGAGGAAGTGCACTGTCAGACAGTCAGCGAGCTTAAGGAAATCTTTCCCAAAACAGTGCAATGTGGTCTCGCTCTAGGAGGCAACAGTAAAAAAACCCAAAACAAAATATAACAGAAAAAAAGACACTAATCACAAGCACAGATCTGCTTCATAAAGTAGTTGACCTAATTTTTTGCTTAGTTTCTCTGTCCAGTCACTGTCAGAGGTGTCATGAAATCCTTCACATCATGTTATGAGTCTTTTATTTATGAGTGTTTTATAATTATTCAGTAAGGAAGCAATATATTTGTACACATCAGTGGTCAACACCCCTCTGCCCCTTGGGGATCTTGTTCTGTACACAGCTCTAATTAATTGAGCGTATACAGGCTGGATGAGTGTGTTTTGAGTTTCAGTGTTCTGGGTTTCTAAAAGTATCATTTGTCAATCATTATCGCAATTAGGGATTCAGAGTTGGACAAGTAGAGGGGGGCCAATACCAAGAGACTAAAGATTACATACAGCACTTTACATGTATGTGATGTCAAACGGCGCTTTTGCAACTCTTTCTGTAAAAAACATCTTACAACCCCCTACAATTAACTTCCAAAAGTGGAAAGGACATGCCCCCACCCTCAACTTCCTCACACCCCCCCTCGAATTTGCACCTGTGATGGTGATATATGCAAATGGTTCTATATGTATCGGGTGCTCTGAGCATCCTGGACAATCACAGATGCTCTTTGAGTGGATTAATCAAGACATTCCTATGATCCAATAGAAATGTTCACCAAAATAATGGAGGCCAATTTAAATTACATTCACAAACAGTATATCGTAGTATAGCCAGAGGCGCATAAAGAGCGTTTTAAGCCTCTAGTCAAGTACAAGTTTTATTCCTGTAGTGAAATAATGGCAAAAGTAGCAGGAAACCAAAACTACTTAACTAGCAAAGGAAGTGAAATTTGTTAGCAGTTAGCTTATTTGCTATTAAAATAATATCCAAAAGCTCCAAATTGAGAGATGCTAATAGAGAAACGAGATGTTAATGACTGAAATATAACTAATTAGATCACGTTCCTCACACATATATGTGAGTAGAATCATGATGTGGGTACCTGTAATTGAGTGAAGGTAACTAGTTATACCTCTTTGCTAATCACAATGCCAGTATATTTCACCATATTCACAACATGGTGTTGTACACATTGTGCGGCTCTAGGCAGGAGTTCAGGAGTTCAGGAGTTCAGGGTTGCTGACCACTGGTGTACAAGTAAAGGATCTCTACACACAGATCTCTATGGGGGTAGTGACCAGGATGCGGCCATTGGCAGCGCTGTCCCTGGGCACGCGCTCATAACTGTTGGTGGATGACACGGAGCTGTTGGTGGACACGGAGGTGAAGTGGTGGGTGGCAGCCTCCCCTGCCTCCGCTGCTCCACTTTTGACTCCGCCCACCTCCGGAGACAGTGTCTGCTGCTTCATGCGGTCCACCAGCAGCTCCTCCTCCTCCTCTGAGGAAGAGCTGAGTGCCCCCTGGTGGTGACCACCTGCTCCTTCTCCATCCAGCATCCAGCGGTGACCGAAGTGGGCGAACACCTCCTTGACCTGGCAGCGGTGCTCAGGTTCCAGGGCCAGCAGCTTGCGGAACATCTGCAGCGCCCCGTCGCTGAAGCGGCGCCACTGCGAAGGGACGGTGGCCGTCCTGCGCCGCTGCCAGCGAGCAAACTCCTCGTAGAAGCCATCCGAGGGCAAGGCCTTCTCCCAGGGGAAGTTGCCTGTCAGCATGCAGAAGAGCAGTACGCCAAAAGCCCACACGTCCGTGCCGTAGTCCACGCAGAAACCGTCACGGGCAGACGCGTCGCACAGTTCGGGTGCCGTGTACGGAATGGTGCCGCTCACGCGCTTCACTGGAGAGCCGGCCCGCCGCGTCATCCCGAAGTCTGACAGCTTCACCTTGCGGCACTCCCGGTCGAAGATCAGCACGTTCTCTGGCTTAATGTCGCGGTGGACCAACTTCTTGCAGTGGAGGTAGTCCAAGGCAATGGCCACCTGGTGGACGCAGCGCTTGGCCACCGGCTCTGGAAGTCCCACCTGAAACAATGGCCACAAAACGTTGAACCCTTCTGGCTCTCACAGTGAACAGGCCAAGCACCTCTTCTTAAATGTAATTGTATTCTTTGAAACAAGCAGAGAAATTCTGTCAAATGCCAATTTCAAACCACATCACTGTTACATCTGTGTAAAAATGTGTTAATATTATTTGGATTTGATGCAAAGTTGTGTGAACGGTCTTGTTTTGCGGAAAGAAAATTCTCTTTGTCTTTTATTTTTGCATTAATGCTTAAAAAATTTTTCTCGAGTCACCTATTATATTAAAAATCCCTCCACCAAACCATGACACCTCAACACATTCACCCCTAGGAAATATCTAGAAGTCATTTGTCTTTTCATTTGTTTTATCCAAATATTTGTAAGGAAAAATGTTTTCTTTTTCTTTTATATTCAGTGTTTTTTTTCACTGTTGTTTTTAGTGTTGTCCTTATATTGTCTGTTTTTTCTTCTAAGATTATATTAAGATTATATTTGGTGAATGGAGGAACAGCAAAGTAAGAATTTTATTGTACAGTGTAACTGCCGCTCTGCTGTGCACATGACAATAAAACCCTTGAATCTTGACTGTGATATTGTCTGACAGTGTCCCTACAGACGTTTCAATTTTAGATTGAAAGTTAAATATCAATTCAAAAATACTTTGTAATTTATTAGAATGTCTAATGTCCTCATGCTATTAGCACAGGAGCTAGTAACCACATTTTGTGTATTTGCTAATTCTGTGCAAAAAAAATCAACCCTGCTTCTCATTTAAGCCGCTGTCAGCAGAGAAACATTGTAAGAAATGGTATTTTGTTCCCATAAGGAGGAAAAATGTGTGTACATACTGTATATTTGCTCATATTAAAAATAAATGAGCACATGAGTGTGTTTTGGCACATTTATTTTTAATATGAGCACATCTGCACACACGTGTGTCATCGTTTCTGTGATGTTTAAAATATATGTGCTAAATACCTTCAACTGCACCAATATATGCACAGACGTATAGAAAGTATATGTAATAGATTCAATTTTTAATATTTACATATATGTCAAACATATATGGAAATATATTACAAACCTAACACATTGAAGTTGATCAATAAAGAGAAATGTATTTCCATTGCATATAGGACAGGTTGAATGGTTAAATTCAAGTTAAACATTTTTTACAGAGTAAGACGTGCTAAATCCCCAATCGTGGAATACTATAACAATGGCTGTGGGATTTTGGAGTACCTGAGGAGGAATGATGTCGAAGAGATCCCCCGCTAAAGCGTACTCCTGTGCAAAAACGTAGTAATCCTCCGTCTCGAACGCAATGCCGAACATGTTGATTATAAAAGGACAGGGCGAGAGGTACAGCGAGATACTGTACTCCCTCAGAAAGCTCTTTAGCTTGGTGGTTTTCTTCTTGAGGAATTTCAGAGCCATCTTGGTGCCTATAGGTTAAGAGAAAAGAACAGAAAAAACAAAGCCATATAACATCAGTGGAGGATGAAGTACACCAATCATGTACTTGAGTTAAAGCAGAGCAACCCAAGGTAAAATATTACTCCAGTAAAAAAAGAAGTTCCTCCCTTTAGACCTCCACTTGAGTAAAAGTACAAAAGTATTTGCCTTCAAATGTACTTCAGTATCAAAGGTAAAAGTTCTAAAAGATTAATTATGGCTCTAATGTCCTGTTACCTTTTTGTAACAAAACTCGCTTCATTGACTCATTTTAGGTAGAAATACTCCAGTGTACAAGCAAAGCTAGAAGTTTAAGTTTAATAAAAACGTGATTTAAACACAGGTTCATAAATGAGTTTCCTTGACTATACTGATCTGTAGGTCTCTGTTCATAAACATAAACTAGCCTAAACAAATTTACTATAAAATGAAAAAGTGTCTGTATAAATTCAGAAAAAATATGCATACGTGTACATATTTCTATATTGGGGTCTATTTACACAAAGTTAGGTTAGTTCATCATTTATGCTGAAAAGACTCTCCCAAAACTTTACACTGCCGCGCTGACGTTGAACTGTATGCTTACACTGGGTCAGTATGTCCAACAGGTCAAAACAAGCTCAAAACAAAGTGCACGCTGTGCCCTGATTGGTGTTCTTGCTTCACACTTCTTTCGTTTTGACATTGTGTTTTTATACACACATAAACCAAGAGGAACAACAGATTTCTCAAAATGTAGTGGAGCAAAATGTAAGATATTTGACTCTGAAATGTAGTGGAGTGAAAGTAAAAAGTCCCCCAAAATGGAAAAACTTCAGTAAAATACAGATACATGAAAAACTACTTAAGTACAGCAACGAATTACATCCACTAGTTACTGTCCACCACTGCATAACACTGGCATCTATAGCCTTTATGAATGTTTATCAGGCTCATACAGAAAGCAGGACCACCCCTTTACCTCTGATCTTATGAATGACCAGGTCCACCTTCCCGTAGGTGCCTTTCCCCAGCTCCCGGATGACCTCATAGTACTTGTTGACCTCAAGCTTTTCCAGGTTTTGGGCTGCGAAGATCTGCAGCTCCTCCAGGATGTCCACAGATACGCGAGAGCCAATCGGAGAGGAGCTCATGCTTCCACAGGAGCAGGAATGCTGTCCGACACTTGTTACTGCAGTTGACAAAAAAGAGACACAATCTGGGATTAAACTGGGTCCCCAGTGATGTCTCCTCATGCATTTCTCACTGCTATTTGAAACAATGCTGTGTGTTGAAAGCACAAACTCTAAACTCGCAGTGGAATGTAAATGCGGTTCATTGCGCAGTCATATGCTTATGTAATTAAGTGATTACATTTAAATAATATAGAAGAATGACAGTGATAACTCTAGACTTCTACAGGGCTAAAACAAATCAAGGCTGAGCTTTTCTGCATCCCCCAGAGTCCACTGAACAGTTAATGATCTGTATGCTGTATTCTCCCCGGTCCTAGCCTTGCTTCAGGCAAAGTAATTAGCCTGAAGATCTACAAGACGTTTTCTAAAGATAAGGGATTCCACATACCCTCATCTAACCTGCCTATCGCTCTGCTCGTCTTATTAATGCATCTGTAAGAACGTGGACTGAGTGTTATGAAACAGAAGAGAACACAGTTTATCTGTCTGAAAGCAGTGCAGCCACTCCTCTTGCTTTTGCAGTCATAATTCCACTAAATTTTAAAGCTTCACTGTTTAACTTGACGCAGGAACAAACCATCACACTCAATCAACCATTATATAATCAGGCTGATTGAAAATGCTCCGCTGATTCTACTGCACAGTCGCTCCGCATGTCCCCTTCAACAAACTACAGCTGAGGCTTTCACCCCGTTTCACTGCTCCCAATCAGTCTACAGTCTTTACTAGGGGTGTAACAATGAATTGTAACAGGCAAAAATGTGACACAGAAAAGGAACTCTCTTAATTATGGCACTGAATTCAATTACATAGTTTTAACACCAAAGCTTGCAAACAACCAGCACCAATCAAAATCCCTGCACGTTCGTTAGTCAGGTGTTCAAGAACATGGACAGTCGTCACTTGTATTCATTCAAATTTTACTCAAAATATGTTAAAAATATCACATCATGAAACCAGTCTCGAGAATCAAATCTCATCGTGGGACAAGCATATCATTACACAACTATTCTCACTGTTATTTTTGTCTCTCTCTTTTTAAAATATTGTCACTGACACTGAGCAAAAAAACTGTGATATCATAATTTCAGAGACTGGTTAAAAGTGCTTTATTCTCACACTTGCCTCAGACTGTAAGAGCTGACAGGGTAAACCTCTTCAGCTGTAATGTGTAATGAGGTTCATGCTATATAATCGTTAAAATAAACCAACGAGGATTTTTCCTGCTGGCTGGTTTCCTCCACCAGCACTTTTATTTACTTATTTGTTTGTTTGTGTGTGTAGTTTGATTTGATTGCTGTCTTCAGGAGTGACGTGATTTAACTAAATAACCATGTTTATGGAAACATGGTACTTCTGGCAAATTGTAAAATGGAAAATAATATTGATAGATTACCTAAATGACATATAACCCACTGCCTACATACTAACATAAATAAAACTTTCTTAAGAGAATACTTGAAAGTGACTTCAAGTTCTTCTCAAGTGGTTCAAAAACACATCACATTTGTGAAAATGACTTTCTTACGTAATATTCAGGGCCTCATAGTTTCCATTGGTGCCGGTAAATGTGTGCAAGTTTAATGCATTAAGTCGGGCCCTGTTTTGTATGCCTAAGCCTCTTCACCTGTTTCGGAGCCCTGTAAACAGAGGAGGCCATTTGTTACTGGTGACAGATCAGAAGTGCTTAGCTTGCACTGCAGGTTACATCACATGGTTAGGTTCCTGGGTGGGCTTAGTGGGCTGTAGCATGTTCTCTTATCGTATCTTTACCACTGCCAAAGTCTCATACTGTATGTCCTGGGCGATTATTCTATCATGGCTCTTTCAGCGCCACAGAGCAATCCAATAGTCTGGAGGTGGATTTATTAAGTAGGCTGCAATAGCTGGGCAGGCATGTAGCACAGACATTCGCACCACCACTGCTCACTCAGAGAGGGACACGACAAAATGGAAGCTGGGCTGGAGCAATATGACTCACTGGGTCAAAGACAATGTCAGCGCTGCATGGCTTTAAGGCAAACAGATGCAAAACGCAGAAAGTGAGTGTACAGCACGACAGTGTTTTACTGTTCCTGCTGTGCATTACAGAGTTTTATTCCAGTGTCTCTCTTCTGTTAATGGCCATGTGAAGCATCATGTGGAGTCAAATTGTGTAGATATCCGTCTCTGCTGTGTAGGAAGATGCTTTAAGGCAATACATATTACAATACAAAAGTTTGATCAATTTTAATGGACAAAAGTCTTAATAGTATTTAAAAATGTATGTTGTATTCTACATACTGCACTACGTTGAATCCCATTAAACAGACCTAATTATGCTATTCTTAATTAAACATGCAGTTGCTCAGTGTTCTTTCAATAATTCTATCTACAACACACTAATAATATCATTTATTACAATAATGATAAATATTCTCATCTTGTGCTCCCCTATGTTTGAATATAGCAGAACGTCTGAAATTAAGGGTATTAATAGGGAGTTTGTTCCCCTCTTTGCTGCAGTAACAGCCTCTACTTTTCTGGGAAGGCTTTACACTAGATGCTGGATGTTGTGAGGACTTGATTGCATTCAACCACAAGAACATCAGTGAGGTCAGATACTGATGTTTGATGATTAATTCTGGATCACAAATGTCACTCGAGTTCATCCCAAAGCTGCTCTAGCACTGTATGGTGCTCCATCAGTTCAGAGAAAACAGCTCCACTGCTGCACATCTCAGAGACGGGGGGCTATTTATACCTTTCTAGCCCATGCTTGGCATTGGACAAGGTGACCTTAGGCTCATGTTCAGCTGTAGAGACTGTACAAGTTCGGTGTGCAATTGAACACCTGTGTCAGCAATGGGTGCACCTTAAAGTAGCTGAATTCCCTAATTAGGAGGAGCATCTGGATACTTTTGGCCTGGTATGTACAGATGCAGTGCAGAATGCGCCTTGATGCGATCCCAGTATGTGCTTTCTGGTCCCTGAAATTAATATGCAGTTTACTGAGGCTGTACCAAGGACTGAAAACTATGCACGGGACAGTTCTCAACCACCAAAATATTCTACAGGGAATTATTATACTGCAAAGCAAATAATGAGGCTGCATCAATTACATCTGATTCTGAGAGTTTACATAGTGTTATTCTGTTAGTAAATATTATGCTGTGCCTGGATGAAATTGCAAAACTGCTTTTTTCCCAGTTGTCCAAACTTTAGTTAATTGAGCGGAAAATGTACTAAACCTCCCTTGCAATATCTGCAACCAATTTTTAAGGTCCTCTCAGGTTTTGTGCCAGTTTCACTCGTCACGTGTGAGCAAAATGTATTCGATTTGTGCCTGAAACTGGCTCAAAAGGCCCATAACATGATGTACACCGTCTGTTTTTGACAGTTCCATGTGTACAGTGCAATGGCAATTCCAGGTCAGGAGTGAGATGGAAGGTGTTTGCATATCCACCCCATTTCCTTTCCTCCTCAGCCTCTAAGTCGCAGCTCCATTGTTCTAAACGATTAACCACAAAATGCAGCATCCTAAAGCTTATCCCTGAGGCGAGGCTTCACTCCAGAGCCAGAGCTGCTTCGCTATTCATCTGCTATCACACTTATCAGGGGGTTGAGGCCCTGGGAACACAAGCTGGGGGTAAAAAAAAAGTGGGAAGTCAACGTCTCTAATCTCTCAGCCTCCTCAACCAACTTCCCCTCTAGAATATTCATGCTGCCTCAGCTCTGCACTTTCCCAGGAGTGATTCTGAGGGCACTGGCTCCTCACTAACCTCGAGCACTAGTTCCCCTTTGCTCAAACTGCAGACTTGCAACCTGCTGCCCTCAATAAGCCAACGTGCTGCAGTGATGGAGGGGTAAACAGAGAAAGGTCAAAATGTCAGTTTGAACAGCCCAGTGTACTGTAAACATGTAGTATTCAAACTATTTGAACCACCTATACTATAACAACCACCTTAGGAAAAGGCTAACCAATTTGATTGGGTAAAACTTAGTTCTATTAGTGTTGTTTTTGCTAGTGTGCTTAAACCTTGTGTTTACTTTGTTATGGGCAGTTGTGGGCTGGGGGTTAGGGAACCAGCCTAGTGACCAGAAGGTCGCTGGTTCAATCCCCAGAGCCGACAGGATGTGACTGAGGTGTCCTAGAGCAAGACACCCCCAACTGCTTGGATTGGGCTGCCCACCGCTCTGGGCAAGTGTGCTCACTGGAGTGCATGTGGTGTTTCACTTGGATGGGTTAAATGCAGAGGTGAAATTTCCCCATTGTGGGACTAATAAGGGTCGATTAATTAAGTTATTTCATTCCCTGGACATATTAAAGCTGCACTATGCAAATTTTGGGGATTCAGAGACCTCGCTGGTGTAAATGTACAACTGCATGCAACGTTTGACAGCATATTTTTTAACACTGGAAGTGCTTTAGACTCATTCCCTGAGTGGACAAATATGTTGCGTTTTTAAAGAAACGCCCTCAAATCTTAGTGAAATACGTGTCTTCTGGATCTACTACATTTATTTATCTACTACTATAGATTCTTCAGTACAATGTTGTTTTTTGCATTTAAGACCTAAACATCAAGCCATTTTTGAGTGTGCGTGTGTGAGACATTAAAAAAGTCACACAAAATTTGCATCAATGCTTCTAACTTTAAAATGACTATTTCAGGCTTTACAGGTTGACTAGTAGCAGTACAAGCTCACCATGCTATTTTCTCCTGACTCAGTAACAGTGCTTCTTTCAATTCTAGCAAAGAAAAAGCTTTAAACACAGTTCATCACATTATACCATTTAAAACACAAGATTCTTGTTTTCTCTAATTACTGATTGTGATGTACTGACTTTACCTTCCTCTAAATGTCTGAGTTTTGAATATACCACCAAGCAGCAGCAGGTGGAGAAAAATCTTAATAATCAATAACATCACGTTTCACCTTTCCCTCGCATCAACCCATCCGATCATCAAAACACTGTTAGCTTAGAGAACTTCCTGATTATTAGAGAACTTCCTGGTTATCTTGGAAATACGTTGAAAAGAGATTGAGTCTCTGAGAATTTCAAATCACACTGACTTTCAGGCCTTTCAAGCTGTTTTTGTAAATCAGTCGTTGGCTGTGGGCCTGGGCAATAGACCAATCAGATCTCAGCCATTTGATCCAATGACTGCCATGATGGAAGAGAGAAGTGGTAGAGAACTAGAGAGGACTAAATTTTAAACATTTTTTTTGCTAAATGGTATTAAATAATATGCAGATATAACATCTTATTCCCTTTAACTGTTGCAATATTTGCAGGTATTAATAAGCTGTTAGGCTACAATAAGAGTCAAATTTCCAGTTTTTGCTTTAGATTTCCCAGAGTGCAGCATGTCTGTCTGATGAATTCAAAGGTTTTTGTTCAACTTAAGTTTCCTGATGGTTTGGATGATCATGATAATTAAAAACTGAATGGTTTCCCACAGGAATCTGTAGCTGAATTCCAGGGCATCTCCGTCATAACAACAGAAAACACCTTGTTTTTTTGTAATGAGGCAGTCGTGGGCTGGAGGTTAGAGAAACAGTCCTGTGACCAGGAGGTAGCTGGTTCAATCCCCTGAGCCAACAGTATATGACTGAAGTATCCTTGAGCAAAGCACCTAACCCCCAACTGCTCCCGGGGTGCTGTGGATAGGGCTGCCCACCACTCGGTGCAAGTGTGCTCACTATTCACTAGTGTGTATGTGGGTGTTTCACTGCACAGATGGGTTAAATGCAGAGGTGAATTACCCCCTTGTGGGATTAATAAAGGGTAATTTATAATATCTAAAGTCTATTTAGCAGTGTGAAGTTTCTTCACAAGGGGGAGCTATTACCCTGCAGTTTGCTTCTGTGTGAAAAACAGCCACGAACCCACACAAGCTTTTGCAGTAACAAATTATACAATGGTGTAGCACAGTTTTCCCAACACTGGTCCTTGAGTGACTGCACATCTCACAAAGTGCTTGTTAATCAGCTGATTAGTTGGATTAGCAGGGAAAACAAGAAAACACTGTATGCAGGATATGGATACAAGACCTGGATTGGGAACCATCGGTGTAGAACACTTATTCTTCACAGGGTTCTAGAGGCAACACGGTCTATTTGGTATTAAATACTGCTGACAGCATAACTGGGGCCAGCAAGCCTTCCAGCTGTTCTGCCCTACAGCTCTCACTGCTGCTTCAGTTGTTTAAAAATGAGTCATTAAAATCCTTCAGAGACCACAACATAAGCATTTAACATGACTAAATAGGCCTACCACAGGGGTGGAGCTGCATTTGCTGTTACTGTTTCTGCTGAAGGGAGAATGGTGATTACTTGCGAAATGCTGGACAGGTGTATAAATACTGGCCAGGCTTTTTCGAGCCAGCAAATCTAGAGAGCTGTTACGCAGCCCGGCCGGTTTCCAGACAGTGAGAAACTGTTTCAATCGTTTGGAAATGTTCAAAGGAACGATAATAGAGCGAGAGCTTGAAACCCAATAGCTCTTCTGACAGTTTAGCTTCTCAATCTCCTGATGCTCCGCTACATTACGTAAGACATTTTCCAACTAGCAGCGGAAGCAGAAGACAGCTCTCAGTTTTACCGGCAAGTACAGGCATATATCTGTAAACAGCCAGCTAATGAAGCAGCAGCAGACAGCAGGGCCTGTGGAGCTCGTCCATCTTCTGAATCATTAATTAAAAGCTGCAAGTCCCCCACCTTGTGCTCAGACCACAGGGGTGTGAAAAAGAGGATCAGAGGAAAATACACACACATGTTTGTATTGCTGTCTGTGTTGGGAACTGTCCATTGTCTTACTGTACACTGAAAAAATAGTGCTTTAAAGGGGAATTCCATAGATTTTTCTGTCAAATATGTCGCATAATTAAATGGTTACGATGTAAACAAAGCCGTTGAGAGTGGGTTGACATGAAATGCTCCATTCTAGAAAAACTTATCGAGTCAGAATTGTTCACAGTAGTGGTGACAGAAACCAGATGTCTGAGGAGTTTAAGGCCTCGAAAAGCTCCCTTATAGAATGTTATCACAATGAATGGTTAGAGTGCTCACACATTATTTTATAATTATTTCTAGATAAGATTTTGGCCTAAAATATTTAATTTTTTAATTTATTTATTTTTACAAGGTGGACAGGTACTAGTGATGGATTATTAAAATAGTCATAAAAGTAAAAAAAATAAATAAATAGTGCACTAAGATGACTACATGTAAATGAGCTTTTCTAATGTTACTTGTTCTCATGTTTAAGCGCCCTGACATGTCTGAAACCTATACTCCATCAGAGGGCACTGTAAAAGGGCACTGTTTTAGTAAGAGGCTCTAGTCTATTAAAAAAATATAGAAAAATCATTGCATCATTTCTTAAACCAAGGCACAACCTCCTGAGGGTCACTACAAATGTATTTAAACACTCCACAGAAACAAAAGTGTGAGAACTTCTTTCAGCTTTCAGCATGTTGATGGGAGCCCTGTACCTGAATCAAGGTAATGCAACTAAATTGGTGGCCAACATGTCCACAGCAGCCCTGTTCAGCGAGGATTACAACACAAAAACAACAGAATCGACTAAAACAGAACTTCATCATTACAGTGAAGACATGCATACCACTTTGTGCAAAGCCGAAGAGAACAAAAACCTGTGGCTAGTACAGCTACCAAAAGCCTACAATCGAGAGCCCGCTACTGCAGCAGGGCTCATCCTGAGGGTCATTCTCCACTTCACCTAGAGCACATGATAACGACATTTCTTAAGCCTATTATTAAAAACAGCACAGACCAGGATGGCTGGTCATCAAAACCAGCATATGTTATGCTTTAGATGCTGGTATGCTGGTCAACCAGTTTAGCACCAGACAAATTAGCACCAGACCAGCATGAACCAGCGTGGAATTCATGCTGATCTGTGCTGTTGTTTTCAGTTATGGACTGGAGGAGTAAGGTTATACTAAAATGCTGTGCACTCCAAATAGGAAAGGCTACAGGTTACAGTAATCTTACAAGTGTATTGTTATTTTGTCGTTATTATCATAATAATTAATTAATACACTACCCGTTTCAAAAGGGAAAAAAGATAAATTGATAAAATGAACAACAAATAAAATACACAGCAAATAATAATGACTTTTTGAAAGTTTTTTTTGGTGGTGGTAGTATTTGTTGAATATTATTCAAACAATGTCCTGAAAAATCAAATATTAAATTCGACTGAAATGCCCTTAAACACACAGACAGAAGAAAACATTTTTCAGCCCTAAAACTACTTACAATTATCAACATTACACACAAAATTCAGGAGCCACATGTAGGTTCACTGGTCATTTTGGATAATACATTCAATTGACTATATTTGCGTTCTGACCCCTGGTTCCTATCAACGTTACTACAAAGAAATCGGACTGTTTCTCAGTAAGGAACCATTTCACACCAAACCACTCTGAATTACTCTGTTTACTGCAATGATAACTGATGAAAATTTACGTGCTCTTTTTTAAAAAAAAAAACGTTCTAGTGAGGAGCAGCCAAATGACAATCATCCTGGGAACGTTTGGTTCCTATGGAAAGCTAATTACACGCAGACACAAACTCACACACCTGCGGCTGCTCGGAGCATCCAGAAAAAGAAAAGGAAAGAAAAAAGAAGGCACACACCATCCCAACAAACCTAACAATGCCTAATGTATTCATATCAGCATTCGTCTCCACAGCATTGCATTCGTCCTTGAAATTGAATCTGTTTCTAAGAGATAAACAGTGAGTACACAGTGCCAATGTCCTGTATGTCATTATAAGCCTCTTTTGATCAACGTCCTCTGGAAGTTAGTAGTTTTCATCTGCAGATGGTTTAGAAGAAATCATCATCATCATCATCATCCAGATGTGGTCTTTTCGGACAGATTAAGCCCGAGACTGCCGAAAGTGCTTCTGAGAACAGCTGTAGGCTTCAGTACAGTCTCCATGAGCTTTACATGTCTACACAGCTCTTATATAAAAGATGGTGGAGGCCTTGTTACTTCTAGACATGACATACCTGGTCCTCATCCTGAAGATTATATACATAATTAAAAAGTTATACATTGCTCAATTTATTTAGCTTTCTATGTGTATGTATATATGTATAGATAGATAGACAGATAGACAGATAGATAGATAGATAGATAGATAGATAGATACGCTGATGGCTGATAGTATACACGTGAGTCAAGTAAAGCCGGTAGTGCATCTGTTTTTTTCAGTATCGTGGCCTAGAAAACATACAGTTTTATTCCTTTCTCTCTGTTCAGGACACACATTCAGTCTCCTATGTGGAAAGAAGTGCACAGTGCATTGCAGGCTCGTTCAGCTGGTGTGGTTGTTTTCCCCTTAATCACACTGCTTGTGTACTGGGACTGGGCTCAAATGCATGAGATTTATCCAGTTCCTCTGGTTTTCTCTTGTCCTTTTAACCTGTGACAGCTTCGTTTTTCCATTTTCCCACTGGGTGACCTACAGGATCCTGACTCATCCTCTCCAGCAGCTCACCAACAACACCGAACGACCCCAATGCAGGCCAGGCAGCAGAGCTGAGGCGTCTAAAGCAATGAGACTCTATTATTCATGCTTAACATTTGCATGCGTAATAAGTCAGCTTCAGCAACGCTCATTTACAACGACTCGAGAGCAATGTCTGCACAGAAACCACAAATCACTGCCGACGCGGTCTTCATTCAATGCGTTAAATATACTGTACGTTGTTTTGCCACCAGCTGAATGACTGAGTCCGCAGTGCTGCTAAAACGCTCCACCTGGCTTGTATTTACAAACAAACTACGCTCCCAGCAGCCCTTATGCAAAGACATACAGGCTAATAATCATGTAATAACACACTGGAACCGTTAGTCCGGACTAAATAAGAGGAGTTTGAATGATACTGTGGTGCAGGTGAAATGCAGCGTTTGCCAGGGATTTACTCACCATCAAATCCGTCCCTGTTCAGCGAGGCTTCCTAACCTGACCGCGGGTCAAGGCAGAGCATTTTTGTCTTTCTTTCTTTCTCTCTCTCCCTCTGTGTTTCTGATACTGTTCTGTTTATCTTCTATCGGCATTTGGACCCGTTCCGTCCTCTCATTCCGCTTGTGTCCTAACGTCCCTGCTTCTCTCAGCTCTGCTATTGTCTGGGTCCGCAGCTCCTGATGCCAAATCAAGGCTTTCAGAGAGCTGATGGGAGGCCACGCCCCCCGGCATACTTCAGCCAATAGCAGCAATTAGAACGCAGGCTAAGAAACCCCACCCTCTTCGAGTATGTGTCCGTATCAGCTGTGGAATGGGGAGGGAAAGTTCCGCCTGCTGCAATCCTCGACCAATAGCAGCTTTCAGGAGCTTGTGGGAAGCCCCGCCCACGTGCTCCTAGGCCAATAGCTGAGCAGGTCGCCGGCCGCGCGATGCCTCCGTTGCCCGTGAACAAGCGTTCCGCCGTAAACACCGAAGTCCGTTTAGTGACTTCCACGTAGAGCCGGACAACGTGCTCGTTAATGCTCATTAACGTCCAGATCAGTTTTTTAAAGTTTATATGTCATTTGAACTTTTGTCTGGCGAGCATAAAAATGTATATTTAATATTTATATATTACAGACTTTAATATTTATATAAACCAGCCATTAGGGGTGTACTTTGTGTACTTCTGGTGCCAAGCCCGGATAAATGGTGAGGGTTGCGTCAGGAAGGGCATCCGGCGTAAAACTTGTGCCAAAACTATCATGCGGATCACGAATATGATTGCCATACCAGATCGGTCAAGGCCCGGGTTAACAACGACCGCCTCCGGTGCTGTTGACCAGCAGGGTGCCGGTGGAAATTGGACTACTGTAGGTCGAAGACCATCAAAGAGGAGAGGAGGAAGGCGGGTTAGAAGGCAGCGAGAGAGAAGGAAAGGCAGGAGTGCGGAGGTTAGTGTAGGGACTCTGAACATAGGGACAATTACTGGTAAAGGCAGAGAGCTTGCAGACATGATGGAGAGAAGGAAGGTAGATATTCTGTGTGTCCAGGAGACCAGATGGAAAGGAAGCAAGGCCAGGAACATTGGAGGTGGATTCAAACTGTTCTATCATGGTGTAGAGAGGAAGAGAAATGGAGTAGGGATAATCCTAAAGGAACAGCTTGTGAAAAGTGTTCTGGATGTAAAGAGAGTGTCAGACAGGATCATGAGCCTGAAGTTGGAGGTTGATGGTGTGATTTTGAATGTGGTCAGTTCATATGCACCACAGGTTGGTTGTCAGTTAGAGGAGAAAGAGAAATTTTGGAGATGGATGAAGTGGTAGATGGTGTCCCTAGACAGGAGAGATTGGTGATTGGTGCAGACTTCAATGGACATGTTGGTGAAGGGAACAGAGGGGATGAAGAGGTGCTGGGTATGTACGGTGTGAAAGACAGAAATGCGGAAGGTCAGATGGTTGTAGGTTTTGCAAAGAGAATGGAAATGGCTGTGGTGAACACGGATTTTCAGAAGAGGGAAGAACACAGGCAGGATTATATCCTTAGCAGGAGATGCCACCTAAAGGAGATTGGAGATTGTAAAGTGGTGCCAGGGGAAAGTGTAGAAAGGCAGCATAGAGTGGTTGTCTATAGAAGGAGATTAGAAACAAAGAAGAGGAAGAGAGTGAAGACAGAGCCAAAGATTAGATGGTGGAAGCTGAAGGAGAAGGATGGTTGTAGGCAGTTCAGGGAAAAATTGCAACAGGCCCTTGGGGGCAGTGAGGAGCTACCTGAGGACTGGGAAACTACAGCTAAGGCGGTGAGATAAACTGGCAAAAATGTTTTGGGTGTTTCGTCTGGTCAGAGGAAAGAAGACAAGGAAAGTTGGTGGTGGAATGAGGAAGTCCAGGAGAGTATTCAGAAGAAGAAGGCAGCTAAGAAAAAGTGGGATAACCAGAGAGATGAAGGAAGTAGGCAGGAGTCCTGTGAGGCTAGTCGCATAGCGAAAAGAATGATGGCAAAGGCAAAGGCTCAGGCCTATGATGAGCTGTATGAGAGGCTGGACAGTAAAGAAGGAGTAAAGGACTTGTATCGTTTGGCTAAACAGAGAGATAGAGCTGGAAAGGATGTACAGCAGGTTAGGCTGATAAAGGATAGAGAGGGAAATGTACTAGTGAGTGAACAGAGAGTGTTGAGTAGATGGAAGGAGTACTTTGAAGAACTAATGAATGAGGAAAACGAGAGTAGAGGGGGACAATGGGGGGAGAGATAGTGGATCAGGAAGTGCAGAGAATTAGTAAGGTGGAAGTGAGGGCAGCTTTAAAAAGGATGAAGAATGGAAAGGCAGTTTGTCCAGATGTCATACCTGTGGAGGTATGGAGATGTTTAGGAGAGAAGGCAGTGGACCTTTTAACCAGGTGGTTTAACAAAATCCTGGAGAGCGAGAGGACGCCTGATGAGTGGAGAAGCAGTGTATTGGTCCCCATTTTTAGCAGTAACTACAGAGGTATAAAGTTGATGAGCCACACCATGAAGGTATGGGAAAGAGTTGTTGAAGCAAGGCTAAGGCGAGAGGTTCAGATCAGTGAGCAGCAGTTTGGTTTCATGCCCAGAAAGAGTACCACAGGTGCAATTTTTGTGTTGAGAGTGTTGTTAGAGAAGTACAGAGAAAGTCAGAAGGAGCTACATTGTGTCTTTGTGGATCTAGAGAAGGCATATGATAGGGTGCCAAGACAGGAACTGTGGTACTGTATGAGGAAGTCAGGTGTAGCTGAAAAGTATGTTAGGGTGGTGCAGGACATGTATGAGGATAGTGAGAAAGTGGTGAGGTGTGCAGTTGGAGTGACAAATGGTTTCAAGGTGAAGGTAGGGTTACATCAGGGATCAGCTTTGAGCCTCTTCCTTTTTGCAATGGTGATGGACAGGTTGACAGATGAGGTCAGGCAGGAGGCTCCATGGACCATGATGTTTGCAGATGACATTGTAATCTGTGGTGAGAGTAGAGAGCAGGTGGAAGAGAATCTGGAGAGGTGGAGGTTTGCACTGGAGAGGAGAGGAATGAAGGTCAGTAGAGATAAGACGGAATACATGTGTGTGAATGAGAGGGAGGCAGGTGGAAAGGTGAAGATGCAAGGAGTAGAGGTTGTAAATGTGGATGACTTCAAATATCTTGGGTCAACCATCCAGAGAAATGGACAGTGTAGAAAAGAGGTGAAGAAGAGGGTGCAGGCAGGATGGAGTGGGTGGAGACGGATGTCAGGGCTGATGTGTGACAGAAGGATAGCAGCAAGAGTGAAAGGGAAGGTTTACAAGACGTAGTAGTGCGTCCTGCTATGATGTATGGTTTGGAGACTGTGGCTCTGTCTAAATGACAGGAGGTGGCGGAGATGAAGATGCTGAGATTTTCGTTGGGAGTGACAAGGATGGACAAGATTAGAAATGAGCAGATCAGAGGGACAGTGAAGGTGGAGCAGTTTGGAGATAAAGCCAGAGAGGCCAGGTTGAGATGGTTTGGACATGTGTTGAGGAGGAATAGTGGATATATTGGGCAAAGAATGTTGGAGATGGAGCTGCCGGGTAGAAGGAGAAGAGGTAGACCTCAGAGAAGGTTTATGGATGTAGTGAAGGTGGACATGGAGATGGTTGGTGTGAAAGTAGAGGAGGCAGTGGATAGGGCAAGATGGAGGCAGATGATCCGCTGTGACGACCCCTAAAGGGAGCAGCCGAAAGAAGAAGAAAAGATTTTATAATAACAATAAAATTGATCAAGCCATAAAAAGTGAGTTTTTATGACGTAGTGTTTTTGGTCAAATGTGAGTAGTTTCCTATACAAGAAAACAAAACAAAATGAATCATGAATAAAATGTCAGGCGTGAGAATGTACATAGGTACTGTTAAAGATTCAAGTACTCAAAATGTCATTATGACCAGTTGATTGTGCATCTCCTGGACATGAGTGGTCCTCTGCTCTCTGATTCAGCTTATCAGCTTGTTAATAAGGTCACAAACTGGACTAGGAGCTTTAGAGCAGGAACACACTGATGTACAAAGCAGGCGAAATTGGACCACTGGGAAAGGCTTATTGAGTGGCAAATGATACTGTAAACAAATTGAACCCCTTAATAAGACAAACTTTTCATATACACTTTTGTAACTTAGCATAACTCAACCAGTTTGCATTGCAGTGCATGGAGCCACTGAATGTGTTGGGATGTAATAAGTCTGAGATTTTGGGAGGTTAATAATCAACCCTTCAATTGTTATTCAGCACACAATCATGGCAAGAAAATCTAATGCCATACAAGGGTATTAAATGTAGTACCAGAACTTCCAAGGTGAAGAACAACAAAGAGCTGTACCCACTGCTGCCTCTGCCAAATGACTGTAACCTCATTCAGTGAGCTGGTTACTCAGCAGTTGCATCACAACATCGTGAAGTTTACAATTCATCACCACATTGTGTTGCCGCTTGGTCCAACATGTTTTAAAGAATTTTGCTTTTATTCAGTTTCCTTGCCTAAAAAGTGGACAACATATTAATTAGTACACTTTGCTTGAAGCCAGATTACATTATAACTAAATCAGCATGTTGATGCACATGAGAAAGAGGCAATGATGTACAATTCTGAGAAAAACTAGTGAAATTTCCCTTTGATGTTGAGTTAAAACGTGCTTTAATGGGTACATATCATATATACACACTGCTCAAAAAAATAAAGGGAACACTCAAATAACACATCCTAAATCTGAATGAATGAAATATTCTCATTGAACACTTTGTTCTGTACAAAGTTGAATGTGCTGACAACAAAATCACACAAAAATCATCAATGGAAATCAAATTTATTGATTTAACCAATGGAGGCCTGGATTTGGAGTCACACACAAGATTAAAGTGGAAAAACATACTACAGGCTGATCCAACTTTGATGTAATGTCCTTAAAACAAGTAAAAATGAGGCTCAGTATTGTGTGTGGCCTCCACATGCCTGTATGACCTCCCTACAACACCTGGGCATGCGCCTGATGAGGTGGCGGATGGTCTCCTGAGGGATCTCCTCCCAGACCTGGACTAAAGCATCCGCCAACTCCTGGACAGTCTGTGGTGCAACCTGGCGCTGGTGGATGGAACGAGACATGATGTCCCAGATGTGCTCAATCGGATTCAGGTCTGTGGAACAGGTGGGTCAGTCCATAGCTTCAATACCTTCATCTTGCAGGAACTGCTGACACACTCCAGCCACATGAGGTCTAGCATTGTCCTGCATTAGGAGGAACCCAGGGCCAACTGCACCAGCATATGGTCTCACAAGGGGTCTGAGGATCTCATCTCGGTACCTAATGGCAGTCAGGCTACCTCTGGTGAGCACATGGAGGGCTGTGCGGCCCTCCAAAGAAATGCCACCCCACACCATTACTGACCCACTGCCAAACCGGTCATGCTGAAGGATGTTGCAGGCAGCAGATCGCTCTCCACGGCGTCTCCAGACTCTGTCACGTCTGTCACATGTGCTCAGTGTGAACCTGCTTTCATCTGTGAAGAGCGCAGGGCGCCAGTGGTGAATTTGCCAATCTTGGTGTTCTCTGGCAACTGCCAAGCGCCCTGCACGGTGTTGGGCTTTGAGCACTACCCCCATCTGTGGACGTCAGGCCCTCATACCATCCTCATGGAGTCGGTTTCTAACCGTTTGTGCAGACACATGCACATTTGTGGCCTGCTGGAGGTCATTTTGCAGGGCTCTGGCAGTGCTCCTCCTGTTCCTCCTTGCACAAAGGTGGAGGTAGCGGTCCTGCTGCTTGCACTACCTGAGCCACTTGTGTGGGTTGTAGAGTCTGTCTCATGCTACCACGACTGTGAAAGCACCACCAACATTCAAAAGTGACCAAAACATCAGCCAGAAAGCAGAAAGGTACTGAGAAGTGGTCTGTGGTCCCCACCTGCAGAACCACTCCTTTATTGAGTGTGTCTTACTAATTGCCAATAATTTCCACCAGTTGTCTGTTCCATTTGCACAACAGCATGTGCAATTGATTATCAATCAGTGTTGCTTCCGAAGTGGACAGTTTGATTTCACAGAAGTTTGATTTACTTGGAGTTATATTGTGTTGTTTAAGTGTTCCCTTTATTTTTTTGAGCAGTGTATATATATATATATATATATATATATATATATATATATATATATATATATATATACACTGATGTGCAGTCATGTTAAAACGGGAAGGGGCCATCCCCACACTGTTCCCACAAAGTTGGGAGCATGAAATTGTCCTAAATCTCTTGGTCTACTGAAGCATTAAGAGTTCCTTTCATTGGAACTAAGGGTTCCGAGCCCAACTCCTGAGAAACAGCACCACACAATAATCCCCCCTCCACCAAACTTTACATTTGGCAAAATACAGTCAGACAAGTACCGTTCTCCTGGCAACCGCCAAACCCAGACTCGTCCATCAGATTGCCAGACAGAGAAGCGTGATTAGTCACTCCAGAGAACGTCTCTACTGCTCTGGGGTCCAGTGGCGGCATTCTACACCACTGCAATCGATGCTCTGTATTGCGCTTGGTGATGTAAGGCTTGGATGCAGCTGCTCAGCCATAAAAACCTGTTCAATGAAGCTCTCTACGCACTGTTCTTGAGCTGATCTGAAGGCCATATTAAGTTTGGAGGTCTGTAGTGATTGACTCTGCAGAAAGTTGGTAACCTCTGCGCACTATGAGCCTCAGCATCCGTCATCTGTCATTTTACTTGACCTACCTTTGTGGCCGAGTTGCTGTCATTCCCAATCGCTTCCACCTTGTTTTAATAGCAGTGACAGTAAACTGTGGAACATTTAGTAGCGAGGATATTTCATGACTGGACTTGCACAAGTGGCATCCTATCATGGTTCCACACTGGAATACACTGACCTCCTGAGAGCGACCCATTCTTTCACAAATGTTTGTAGAAGCAGTTTCATGCCTAGGTGCTTGGTTTTATACACCTGTGGCATGGGTGAGTGAATACTTTTGGAAATATAGTGAGTGGGTGGATGGATAGAAGCAGTCCAGGCTGAAAAATTTCACTTCAGCATGAGTGTGTAGAGCTAAACTGGTGTAAGTGGAATAAGACAGCACATGTAAATGAAGCAAGTAATTCAAAATCCTCTCTTGTAATTTACTTTCTATATATGGACTGTATAGACTGGGGAGTGAATGGTACTCAAACTTTAACAATATTTGCATACATCAGTCTCTGATTACAAAAGAGGACACAGTCACTTTAAAAATCAGTACGTGTAGAGATTTTCGACGAGTTGTTGGACCTGAAGACACGAAGATTCATTCATTTAGGAGTCTTATGTCACCTAAATACTTTCACATTTTTTTCTTTAATAAAAAAGCCTGCACCATAAACATGTTTTTAGCATTTTATGAAATTTAATTATGATAATTACAACAATCAACACAGATGTTACGGCTTCAACAGCTGAATACTGAATGCATACTATTTGGTTATGAACATAAATAAGGGTTCGTTTGAGATGCATGAACTGAAATTTATTTTCAAAGCCTAAAACCTGACACGCTAATACAAATGCAACGCTCTGAAGAGTGAAAAATAAAAAGAAATTTAAAACACAGGTAGGTACAACAATGTCTAAAACGACTTCACAGGAATTAAACTTCTGTTTGTAAAAGACTAAAGTGTTATTTCATAATATGTGAATGAACCAAACAACAGTAGTTAATTGTATAATGAGCAGTGCACCAGTCACAGAAACAACACAGTGGAATAAAATTCTAGAAGTAAGAGAACGATAAAAACGCTAAAATACGCTACACAAACAAAAACAGTTCCAATGTTTTGGAATGTAGGTGCTGGGCGAGGTTTTTGATGCGACAGAGGCGGACACTTTGCGAATCTCCAGCGCTGTACACTCTGTATATGTGATAATTCTCTTTCTCCCTTAGTGCCAAGTCCAGCTCATTGGCTGACAGGTGGATAAAGTGCTTCTCCCGCTTGACCGTCGTCTTTACTTCCACGTAAACCTCTCGCATGCCATCCTGGCCATTTGCGAAGGTCAGCTTGAAGTCGCATGGTTGCCCACTTTCGCCGATTTGGTTGTACCAGGTGATCTCCCTGGGTCCACTGCCACTTTCTCTCCAGTGTGTGAGGAACGAGTAGACCAGCTGCTCTCCCCATTTGCCAATACCAGCCGTGTCATCGTAGTCCTCTAACAGCTGCAGGGACTGAGGCAAGCTGCAGTCCAGCACCAGGTCCTCTAAGACTGCTTCCGTGGTCACTGGTTTGGTCCACACTGCGCTGTCTATTGACATGGGTGGACGCTGAAGACTACCACTCTGGAATTGGCTTGCCACCATCTCTGGAGCCTGGATTGGATTATGAGCTCTGAAAATAAACAAAACAACAAAAATTGGAAGAATTACAGAGGCTTCATATGGTGAACAAACGGCTAGTAAAGCAACAGACAGCAACGCAACATACTGCTGCGAAGGCTCTGATGTGCGCTGTTCTGCTGCTGTAGATATCACACTGTTCTTTGTGGTCTTGTCCTCTCTGGAGTCAGGTTTCTCAACAGGAACCCCGCTGGACACAGCATGGGGTTCATGAGGACCATTCACACACTGGACAACTTGCACGGGGCCTTCTGGTCTTTGTTCTGTGGGACCTGGATAATGTATTGAGTAAAAGTAGTACATGAGAAATTATACAAATGTTTGATTCTGAGGTGAATGTTCAATTCAGTTTTCCTTATTTCATTTGGTAAAAATATCCTGATTCTACATAGACGGCATTACAGACGACTTTCAGATCAATTTTTCCCATGACATAGGTTGTTGGAAGTGGGTTTTACACATAGAAAAATGATCAATGCTATGAGTAATGCCAGCTTTATTGGAGAAATAAACGTGTTTACAGCAGCTGTTAGTCTTTTCAAAAACTCGTTATATCCAGAAATGTCATTAATGGATATAGACCAGTTTGTAATGAAAGTCTTCATATAAACAAAACAAATCATCCAAACTGCCTCACAAAAAACTTAATACAGTATATGCTCTCAATTTCTCAATATTGAAATATCAATGTCAACATGTCACAACAGAACACTTAAAATGTGTGAAAAATTCTGAGTCTGACACCAAGTATTAACTGCAATTGTTACTGTTTCAGTTTCAGGTCTGAATTAGCAGCAATATCAGTTGCTCAGCATAATTTGAAATCAGGTCTGCCATTCAGTCATTAGCCATCATCTCTTGTTATATGCACTGACCTGCTGAGTGTTGGGCGCAATGTGACCTGGGTTCCTGAACATGTGAAATGCCTGGTGGGGCTCCTTGTGGTTGGAGGTCTCCTGTATGCTCCTGAGTGTTCACATTGGAGGAGCTCCTGTCAGCTCCAGAGCTACGCTGAGCTGGGGAAGCAGTAGGTGCTGAAGAAGTTGGAGGTGCTGGAGGAGGCCACATTTTCATCACCGCCTCCACTGCCTGATTTCCTGCACCTACATGTACAAAATCATTCAGGTGAGATACTTGAAAGCAAATGTGGCAGTGTACTGAACCCGATCACCTTCCAGTACCATGTACCCCTTTCACTGCTGGTTATTATATAGTTATTAAACTTAAGACTTATTATTCAGTAATTACTAGAAAACTAATATGTGAGTTATGAAGTTTTGAGGAACCCATACAGACCATCAGGTTTTAAGGAGTTAAAACCACAGGAACCTTCACTGTACGATATCAGTATTTAAAGCAGAGTAACACTCTTTTCTCTTATTATACACAGAAGAAAGTAATGCACTAAATTTACTTGATCAAGTAACTCCAGAGCATCACTTTTTCAGTGCATAAGTAATCTACTACATTCTGTGCTAGTACCTGTGCTACTGCCTCCTCCTTTGCTGAGCGAAGCTTTGGGAGGCCAGCAGTGCAGCTTGTCATCTTCATCCTCCTGAGTTTTTTCTTCCACTTCCTGAATGTTCACAGCTCCAGACATGCGGACAGTGGACGGCACTGCCAAAAGAGAGGACAAAGGCGTAATGTACTAAACCTTTTGCTGTAGTTTCAGGTGTAGGTAGGTTGCAGTTTGCCCACGAGTTGTGCAATTTATAGGCTGTGTATGGTAAAAAACATAAAGCGCTTCTTGTGGTTGAAGGCCACGCAAAAATGGTCTGTGAATGTTACATGTGCAGCTGATTACATATTTGACTCAATGTACTGGCAGCAACCAGTTTTATGTGGATTTTCCACCACTTTTTAAAACCAGGTGTACATTTTCATTAAAGTCTCAAAAAACATGCTGTCCAAAGACATTTTCAAATGCCAGCAGTTAGACCAAAGTTAGATGGACATGCGAGCCTCAAAGACATTAGTTTATTATTCTGTTTAGGACTGCATGTTATAGACAAAATATCACATTCGGTATTTTAATACATACGGAACCTTATTCATCAAAGTTGCATAAAAAGAGCACAAATTTAATCAGCTTTAATTATGTATGAACCACTCTACATCAGATTCATGAAACTTTCGCACGACATGGAAACAAGCAGAGATTTGAGTGCATCATTAGATGAATCAGCTTAGCAGTATTTCATTTACATGCCTTCATTTGCATGCCCTAATTCATGCAGATGTTTCGGTAGGGAGCCAATGGCTGTGCTTGTAGGTGAAATTTGAGGCCAAGCAGGGGGTCCACTGCTTCACCAAAGACCAAACTTTATAGCATTAAAATTCAGACTAAAAGGAATAATATGTAAAACATTATGTCATGTGTTTTAAAATGGTAGAATGATGTGAACTATTTTCTGAAAATAACATGTTTAAACGCTGTGTTACTGCATTGTATGAGATGATTCTGCACAAGTGTCAGTTTGTAACAGTAGTACAAAAAGTATATTCAGTGACTGGTTTAATGCTCACTTGTATATTGCACATGTCTACAATATCAGCACTATCAACACAACAATAAATGGACAATATATTGCACAGCTCTAGCCGCTGCGCGGTTGTTGCACAGCTGAAGCGTGTGCGTGTATAAAGACTTAGGGAGGGATGTTCCCCTTTGCTGTATTGCAGCCGTGGCAACAGCTGCTCTTTCATGTCAGCGAGCAAAGCGATGAACAAATCCCAATTAGCATATGTAGCCTGCGTGTCCGTGTGCATGCATGAACAGAAGATGAAAATGAGGGAAAATAACAGAGCTCTGGAAAGAAGAGGAGAATTCTGGGATTAAAGCACTGCTGCCTGATGGCATTGCAAATGTGCCACAGATGAGACTTCAAAACCATGTGAAACATCAAGAGAACAAACAACCCAATCTATAACCCTCAATCAGACCCCACCTCAAGCTTACCCATGGGTTCTGGTTTGATCACCACTGGTGCTGGAACTTCCCATGTCTCTTCTTCTACAGGAAGCTCCAGAATACCTTTCCTGTCTAGGAATCTTCTCAAATTGGCTTCATCCTAAATCAGACACCAAAAACAAACTGATTAACCCATTAAAATCCCAGGCTTATTACATACAAAAACTGACTACTCAGTAACTACAGGGACCTCAATGCAAACTAGCTGAGCTATTCTTAGGTTATATGAGCATATAAAATGTTGGGCCTGTCGGTGGGCCCTGGCCATTTAAGGGGATAAATTTACAGTGCTATCAATTTAGTCGTCTTTTTAAAAGGTTCCTTTGGCAATACGAATGGCTCTGATTGCCTCATTGTTTTCTTTTGTTCTGCATTTTGAATACATGTTGAGATTTGACTGAAAAGGGAAAAATGGAAAAACACAGCATGAACTGAAATGTCTGCTGTGAACAGATTGCTGAATTTGAGGAGGATACAACAGGCTGTCATGCTATGGTTTACACCCAGTCATGTAGCTTATCTCCTCCAGACATTTCCTTCTATGGTCGCCTGATGTGCTAATTAGAATGTCTTAAAGTGCGTTCAATCAGCACATCAGTTCCAGTTGCCAGACGGCTGTGACAAATCCCCCAGAGACATGACCCACAAATGCAGAGTGTCTCTCATCTGTGGAGGAATGACTCACCTGAGCGCTGAGGAACCAGACGCCCTTCTCTGCATGCTGCATATTAACGCATGGCTTCAGGACCAGGAGTTAAGAAACTCACCATTATGCGTCCCCATTGCTACTTATAATAGTTGCCAAGACCTTGCTGCTTCATCATTAGTGACTCATCTCATTTAGTTGCGCTCAGATGTTAGCTTGAGGCCAGGCTCAGTTTCTACAATTATCAATAACCAATGCTAATTAAGGTTGACAGTCTACAAGTAACTGTTGATTAAGTATAGCGTAACCCAATAATTGGCTCTAATTGGTCCCTTTTCCTTGCTATCCAAGAACAATGATTTAGAACCTGGGTTCTTTCACAAGAACACCCAGGTTCTCACAGAACATCTTTTCTAAGGAGGTCCACCAAACGTGTAGGTTATTTACAATATGTACAGTTTATGTCCAATTTTATTAGGAATACTTGTACAGTTGCTCAGTCATTCAATTATCAAATGAACTAATCGTGGTATCAGCTCAATGCATAAATTCATGCAGACACAGGTCAAGAGGATCAGGTAACAATCAAATCAGACATAAAAAATAAAATAAAACTGAAGACAGTGAAAACTGCTGATCTGCAAATTTTTGCTAATTTGCAGTGCCACAGCATATATGAGTCAAATTTCCATATTTTAATGGCTACTTCCAGTACAATAATGTGCCATGTGACAAAGACATCTCAAACTGGTCCCATTAAAATGACAATGAGTCCAGTGACTTCAATGGCCTCCCCAGTCACCAGATCTGAATGAGGTAGAGCACCTTTGAGATGAAAGTTGCAATGATGTGCAGCTAAGAAACTGCAGCAATTATATGACACAATATGGACCAGAATCTCTAAGGAATGTTTTCAGCACCCTGCTGAATTCCTGGCACCATGCACTGAGACTGTTCTGAGAGAAGGGGTCTTATCTAGCATTAAATTGGTGATTCTA
Organism: Pygocentrus nattereri; assembly: GCF_015220715.1. NCBI lineage: Eukaryota > Metazoa > Chordata > Actinopteri > Characiformes > Serrasalmidae > Pygocentrus > Pygocentrus nattereri. The sequence goes on from NC_051223.1 coordinate 17,802,301, forward strand.
AGTGGCTAGTGTGTGTACATTGCAAATTAATATACAGCAATTTTATACAATATACTAATTTTGCAGTCTTTTTGCCTACAAAAGTCATTTTAGGTAAGAATGCCACTTTCATCATGGCCCTTATTAATATGCTTACATGAATACACATAACAAGGCCCTCAAGAAAGTGATCCAGCTCCTTCACAAAGTTCTTCTCAGATGTGAACAGTTTCACCAGCTCTCTGCAATCAGAATAATACAGTTACAGCATACGCCACTAACCAGATTTTCCAATGTCAAAACAAAAAGCTCACATTATGTGACAGTGCCTAATCAAAGAGCAGAAGCTGTACCTGCAGATGTCCAATTTGGCTAGCTGGTGGTCCTTCTGTATGTATAACTCCTTCCTGTCTTTCAGCAGACATATGATGTCCTCGCTCTCTACAATAGGACTCTCGTCTGGCTGCTCCAGACGGTAATAAATGTAGAGTTTTCCAACCTACAAAAAACACAATCCTCTCCTCAGTCTCTATTCAGTCCTCCAGTTAAAAGATATGATGCAATGGTGAGCAATGACTCAGCAGACTCTGGAACTAAGCCAGCAATGGCAAAAGCCTTGCAGTGATGGAGCAGCAGAACGAAGCACACTTACCTGGCCAAAGCTCAGCGACTTGATCTCCTGGGCAATGCCACTCTCTTTTAAATCTTCATATATTTCTCCCAGCTCTTCGTGGTGGTAGATGAACCTTTGAATGTATGGCACAAGGTCATGCACCAGGGCCTGCATGGTTGGGCACGGCCTGTAATTTTCAGTCTGTGCTTCAGTGGTGACGCACTGGGTGAGTCTCTTCACCCCACAGATCTCCAGGAACAGCTCTCGGTCTCTTTCACTGAACGCCGGCTTTTCCTCGCTAGCGTGCAGCTTGCCTAAGAGAGATATTACCCATATCAGCTTGGACTCTTCAGTGTCTCATTAAAAGTCCAAAAACAAGGCAAGGAAAATATACAATATAACAATATCTGGATTGTAAGGTTCTTGGGTCCAGTGAAAATTAAAATGGCAATTGAAATTCCTCGTCTGACATTTTTTAAAGTATATTCTTTAAGTATATCGCTGTGGTCAGAAGAAAACCTTGTATCTCCAAAATAGAAGAAAAAAGAAACTTTACAGAAGGAAGAAACCCACTTTACTTTTAATGTAAGTCAATGGAACCAGACCTTTTTCCAAGTCATTTTAAAATGTTTCTTTTGGTCTATTCATGATCAATTGAATATAGAATGTAAAGGGCAAAAGGTATTTTCGAATTACGCCAAAAACTGAAAAATGGAGATATGAGGTTTTCTTCAACAGCAATTTTTATTGTGCGGAGTTAGAAAATAGATTATGTAATGAACAGATTTTTATTCAAATCACTGCACATTTTTTGTCCCAATGATCTGCTTTAAATTACCTTTCTGGCCACTTGATTTATGTTTGTTTGTCTGATTGGTTGCTGCTTTCTTCACAGGGGAGGGTAGGTTGAGTAAGCAAACTTCACTGTGAGATTTGAAGATCTTCTCCAGGATCTGACTGTCTGCTATCATGGGTTTGCGGGCCAATGTGACCCAGCTCTGAGTTTTGGTAGGAAACACCCTCTTACGAGACACCATCTCTGAAAGAAATAACACCAAGCAAAAAATGAGCTCCAGCCAGAAAACTGTTTTAAAGGAATACTTCTGCAGTTTTCAACAAGTCTCTGACTGACCTGTATCTTATGGTCGATTACCACAGAAAATAATTTTAGCATGTTTCTCTATTCTCATAACAGATTCTATGCACATTTATATTAACCAATGACGAGTTTTTATGGCTGATTACAATTTCTTTACAGCCAAATTAGATTAAAATTTTAATTAAATTTACAATTTACTTTAGTATTGACTTGAAACTCACAATTGCAAGCTAAATAAACTGCCATGAAAAAGCAGATGCACAAACGTATGCAGTATAATATTGAGTGGATGTCAAATAAACAGCCTGAAATCATTCTAAAACACACTCCATCCATCCATCCATCCATCATCTTCCGAGATACTTAAACTCCTCCACTTGAGGCAAGAGCTCATCCCCGACCCAGAGAGGGCTCTCCACCCTTTCCCGCGTGAGAACCATGGCCTCGGATTTGGAGGTACTGATCCTCATCCCGGCCGCTTCACACTCGGCTGCAAACCGATCCAGTGAAAGCTGAAGTTCACGGCCTGATGTCCCCAATAGGACCACATCATCTGCAAACAGCAGCGATGTGACCCTGAGGTCACCAAACCGGACACCCTCCATCCCCTGACTGCGCCTAGAAATTCTATCCATAAAAATTATGAATAGAATCGGTGACAAAGGGCAGCCCTGACGGAGTCCAACTCTCACTGGGAAAAAGTCTGACTTACTGCCGGCCATGCGAACCAAGCTCCTGCTTTGTTTGTACAGGGCCTGAATGGCTCGTAGCAAAGAGCCATGTACCCCGTACTCCCGAAGCACCTCCCACAGAATACCTCGGGGAACACAGTCGAATGCCTTCTCCAAATCCACAAAGCACATGTGGACTGGTTGGGCAAACTCCCATGAACCCTCAAGAATCCTGGAGAGGGTAAAGATTTGGTCCAGTGTTCCACGACCAGGGCGGAACCCGCACTGCTCCTCCTGAATCCGAGGTTCGACTATAAGCCGGACTCTCTTCTCCAGTACCCTTGCATAGACCTTACCAGGGAGGCTGAGGAGTGTGATTCCCCTGTAGTTGGAACACACCCTCCGGTCCCCCTTTTTAAAAAGAGGCACCACCACCCCAGTCTGCCAATCAAGTGGCACCTCCCCCGATGTCCACGCAATGTTGAAAAGGCGTGTCAGCCAAGACAGCCCCACAACATCCAGAGCCTTGAGGAACTCGGGACGGATCTCATCCACCCCTGCAGCCCTGCCGCCAAGGAGCTTTTTAACTACCTTAGCGACTTCGGCCTCAGTAATGGACAAGCCTATTCCCGTGTCCCCAGACTCTGCCTCCTCACTGGAGAACGTGTTGGTGGGATTGAGAAGGTCCTCAAAGTATTCCTTCCACCGCCCAATGACGTCTTCAGTCAAAGTCAGCAGCACACCATCTCCACTATATACAGTGCTAGTGGCACACTGCTTTCCCCTTCTGAGTCGCCTGACGGTTTGCCAGAATCTTTTTGGAGCCGACTTAAAGTCACTTTCCAAGGCCTCACCGAACTCTTCCCACACCCGGGTTTTTGCCTTGGCAACGACTGAAGCCGCAGATCGCTTGGCCTGTCGATACCTGCCAGCTGCCTCTGGTGTCCTACAGGCCAACCATGTCCAGTAGGACTCCTTCTTCAGCTTGACGGCATCTCTCACCTGGGGTGTCCACCACCGGGTTCGAGGATTACCGCCCCGACAGGCTCCAACTACCTTGCGACCACAGCTACAGTCAGCCGCTTCAACAATGGAGGAGCGGAACATGGCCCATTCTGAGTCAATGTCCCCCACCTCCCCCGATATCTGGTCAAAGTTCTGACGGAGGTGTGAGTTGAAGATCAATCTCACAGGTTCTTCTGCCAGACGTTCCCAACAAACCCTCACTATACGTTTGGGTTGGCCTGGTCTGACTGGCATCTTCCCCCACCACCTGATCCAACTCACCACCAGGTGGTGATCAGTTGACAGCTCAGCTCCTCTCTTTACCCGAGTGTCCAGTACACATGGCCGCAAGTCCGCTGACATGACTACAAAGTCAATCATTGAACTGCGGCCTAGGGTGTCCTGGTGCCATGTGCACTTATGGACATCCTTGTGTTCAAACATGGTGTTCGTTATGGACAAACTGTGGTTTGCACAGAAGTCCAAAAACTGAACACCACTCGGGTTCAGATCAGAGAGGCCATTCCTCCCAATCACACCCCTCCAGGTCTTACTGTCGTTGCCCACGTGAGCGTTGAAGTCCCCCAGTAGGACAATCGAGTCTCCAGGAGGAGCACTTTCAAGCACCCCTCCCAAGGACTCTATGAAGGCTGGGTATTCTGAACTGCTGTTCGGTGCATAAGCACAGACAACAGTCAGGACCCGTTCCCCAACCCGAAGGCGTAGGGAAGCTACCCTCTCGTCCACCGGGGAAAACCCCAACATACAGGCGCCGAGTCGAGGGGCTATGAGAAAGCCCACACCTGCCCGCCGCCTCTCACCATGGGCAACTCCAGAAAAGAAAAAAATCCAGCCCCTATCAAGGAGATTGGACCCAGAGCCCAAGCTGTGTGTTGAGGTGAGCCCGACTATATCTAGCCGGTATCTCTCGACCTCGCGCACCAACTCAGGCTCCTTCCCTGCCAGTGAGGTAACGTTCCAAGTTCCAAAAGCCAGTTTCAGCAACCGAGGATCAGAACGCCAAGGCCCACGCCTTCGGACACTGCCCGATCCACAATGCACCGCACCCCTACTACTGCCCCTCCCATCGGTGGTGGGTCGATGGGAGGGGGGACTCATGTAGCTCCTTCGGGCTGGGCCCGGCCGGGCACCATGAGTGAATGCCCGGCCACCAGATGCTCGCTGGCGAGCCCCTCCCCCAGGCCTGGCTCCAGGGTGGGGCCCCGGTAACCCTGATCCGGGCAGGGTACACAAGTCTTGCTTTGTTGTCCTCATAGGGGTGGTTATGGATCACACTTTGTCTGGCCTGTCACCTAGGACCAGTTTGCCTTGGAAGACCCTACCAGGAGCTTTTGCTCCAGACAACATAGCTCCTAGGGTCATTCAAGCACACAAACCTCTCCACCACGATAAGGTGGTGATCCATGGAGAGGTCTAAAACACACTCAATGAAAGTAAATGATTGTTTTACAACCAGATCCTTAGAGAGCGAAGAGGCTGACAGGTTCCTCAAATAGTATTCCGATATAGCCTTATTTTTGCAGTATTTCCTGAGGATTTACTGTAACATACATTACATGTATAACTTCCATCCATCCATCCATCCATCATCTTCCGCTTCTCCGGGGTTGGGGTCGCGGGGGCAGCATCCTGAGCAATGAAGCCCAGACCTCCCTTTCCCCAGCCACTTCCACTAGCTCCCTGGGAGGGATTCCGAGGCGCTCCCAGGCCAGCTGGGCGATATAGTCACGCCAGCGTGTCCTGGGTCTTCCCCGGGGTCTCCTCCCCGGTGGACTTGCCTGTGACACCTCCCAAGGGAGGCGTCCAGGAGGCATCCTAACAAGATGCCCGAACCACCTCAACTGGCTCCTCTCGACGTGAAGAAGCAGCGGCTCTACTCCGAGTCCCTCCCGGATGACCGAACTTCTCACCCTATCTCTAAGGGAGAGTTCAGCCACCCTGCGGAGGAAACTCATTTCGGCCGCTTGTATTCGCGATCTCGTTCTTTCGGTCATTACCCAAAGCTCATGACCATAGGTGAGGGTGGGAATGTAGATCGACCAGTAAATCGAGAGCCTTGCCTTATGGCTCAGCTCTTTCTTTACCACAACAGACCGGTAAAGAGCCCGCATCACTGCTGACCCAGCACCAATCCGCCTGTCAATCTCCCGCTCCCTTGTACCATCACTCGTGAACAAGACCCCGAGATACTTAAACTCCTCCACTTGAGGCAAGAGCTCATCCCCGACCCAGAGAGGGCTCTCCACCCTTTCCCGCGTGAGAACCATGGCCTTGGATTTGGAGGTACTGATCCTCATCCCGGCCGCTTCACACTCGGCTGCAAACCGATCCAGTGAAAGCTGAAGTTCACGGCCTGATGTCCCCAATAGGACTACATCATCTGCAAACAGCAGAGATGTGACCCTGAGGTGACCAAACCGGACACCCTCCATCCCCTGACTGCGCCTAGAAATTCTATCCATAAAAATTATGAATAGAATCGGTGACAAAGGGCAGCCCTGACGGAGTCCAACTCTCACTGGGAAAAAGTCTGACTTACTGCCGGCCATGCGAACCAAACTCCTGCTTTGTTTGAACAGGGCCTGAATGGCTCGTAGCAAAGAGCCATGTACCCCGTACTCCCGAAGCACCTCCCACAGAATACCCCGGGGAACACAGTCGAATGCCTTTCCAAATCCACAAAGCACATGTGGACTGGTTGGGCAAACTCCCATGAACCCTCCAGAATCCTGGAGAGGGTAAAGAGTTGGTCCAGTGTTCCACGACCAGGGCGGAACCCGCACTGCTCCTCCTGAATCCGAGGTTCGACTATAAGCCGGACTCTCTTCTCCAGTACCCTTGCATAGACCTTACCAGGGAGGCTGAGGAGTGTGATTCCCCTGTAGTTGGAACACACCCTCCGGTCCCCCTTTTTAAAAAGAGGCACCACCACCCCAGTCTGCCAATCAAGTGGCACCTCCCCCGATGTCCACGCAATGTTGAAAAGGCGTGTCAGCCAAGACAGCCCCACAACATCCAGAGCCTTGAGGAACTCGGGACGGATCTCATCCACCCCTGCAGCCCTGCCGCCAAGGAGCTTTTTAACTACCTTAGCGACTTCGGCCTCAGTAATGGACAAGCCTATTCCCGTGTCCCCAGACTCTGCCTCCTCACTGGAGAACGTGTTGGTGGGATTGAGAAGGTCCTCAAAGTATTCCTTCCACCGCCCAATGACGTCTTCAGTCAAAGTCAGCAGCACACCATCTCCACTATATACAGTGCTAGTGGCACACTGCTTTCCCCTTCTGAGTCGCCTGACGGTTTGCCAGAATCTTTTCGGAGCCGACTTAAAGTCACTTTCCAAGGCCTCACCGAACTCTTCCCACACCCGGGTTTTTGCCTTGGCAACGACTGAAGCCGCAGATCGCTTGGCCTGTCGATACCTGCCAGCTGCCTCTGGTGTCCTACAGGCCAACCATGTCCGGTAGGACTCCTTCTTCAGCTTGACGGCATCTCTCACCTGGGGTGTCCACCACCGGGTTCGAGGATTACCGCCCCGACAGGCACCAACTACCTTGCGACCACAGCTACAGTCAGCCGCTTCAACAATGGAGGAGCGGAACATGGCCCATTCTTAGTCAATGTCCCCCACCTCCCCCGATATCTGGTCGAAGCTCTGACGGAGGTGTAAGTTGAAGATCAATCTGACAGGTTCTTCTGCCAGACGTTCCCAGCAAACCCTCACTATACGTTTGGGTTTGCCTGGTCTGACTGGCATCTTCCCCCACCACCTGATCCAACTCACCACCAGGTGGTGATCAGTTGACAGCTCAGCTCCTCTCTTTACCCGAGTGTCCAGTACACATGGCCGCAAGTCCGCTGACACGACAACAAAGTCAATCATTGAACTGCGGCCTAGGGTGTCCTGGTGCCATGTGCACTTATGGACATCCTTGTGTTCAAACATGGTGTTCGTTATGGACAAACTGTGGTTTGCACAGAAGTCCAAAAACTGAACACCACTCGGGTTCAGATCAGAGAGGCCATTCCTCCCAATCACACCCCTCCAGGTCTTGCTGTCATTGCCCACGTGAGCGTTAAAGTCCCCCAGTAGGACAATCGAGTCTCCAGGAGGAGCACTTTCAAGCACCCCTTCCAAGGACTCTATGAAGGCTGGGTATTCTGAACTGCTGTTCGGTGCATAAGCACAGACAACAGTCAGGACCCGTTCCCCAACCCAAAGGCGTAGGGAAGCTACCCTCTCGTCCACCGGGGAAAACCCCAACATACAGGCGCCGAGTCGAGGGGCTATGAGAAAGCCCACACCTGCCCGCCGCCTCTCACCATGGGCAACTCCAGAAAAGAAAAAAGTCCAGCCCCTCTCAAGGAGATTGGACCCAGAGCCCAAGCTGTGTGTTGAGGTGAGCCCGACTATATCTAGCCGGTATCTCTCAACCTCGCGCACCAACTCAGGCTCCTTCCCCGCCAGTGAGATAACGTTCCAAGTTCCAAAAGCCAGTTTCAGCAACCGAGGATCAGAACGCCAAAGCCCACGCCTTCGGACACTGCCCGATCCACAATGCACCACACCCCTACTACTGCCCCTCCCATCGGTGGTGGGTCGATGGGAGGGCATGTATAACTTACCAGCTTCAAATATCAAATAGACAGTACCAATCCAGTGTGTGAAAACGTAGTAGATATGCTAGCAGGTGAAAGAGGGCTACTTTCAAAGTAATACGTTACAATGAAATTGCTATTTAATAAATTATGACTAAAATACAAACATCATGAACTTACTGGAATATCCTATGCTTTATGTTAGTACAGCCTGTGATAAATGACCATAAGCAACAAAAGCTCTAGGGCTGCTATATAAGAGCAGTGCTGTGTATTTATTTAAAAATTCAGATATTCGAATAGCAAAAATTATTAAAATGCTGCCACTTCTTTCTCTCTCACACAACTCAAACTTCATTTAATTAACTATTAATTAATTAAAATAATAAATAGCAATAAACCACTTTGTTCCAGGCAATTCTGATCATGCACCCCAGCTTATACACACCTATATCTGAAAGGCTATAATGGCCGAAGTACCTTCAAACTGGCCTCTATTAGAAGTGTGTTCTGAGTAAACTTATTTTTTGTAGTACAGGAAAGTTACTATCCTACTATACTATAGGATAACTGACTGTTACAGATGCAGCAGACAGAAATTAAGTTGAAAAATGCTGGAATATTCTTTTAAATTTGACTACACAAAACACTGTATTACAAAGATTAAAAATCAACAAGGGGCCTGTTTACACCTTGCATTAAGCCCTTAAAATACCAGGTTTATTATATACAAAGGCTTACTATTCTGTAGTTACAGGGACTTTGATACAAACTGGTTGAACTATTCAGAATTAATTAGAATTTATCTGGTCACAGTGGGAACGCATTTTAGTGAACAGCGTAAATGGAATCTGGCCCCCCTTTTTTCCAGATATGATCCAGACATGAAACACATTAATGCAATGTATTAACAGGCTCAAGGAGTCAATGAACAACATTATCATATGCTCACCTTTCAAAGACCTGCAGTAGTAATGGTCCAAATCAAAGTCTTCATCTTGCTCTCCATGCATATTTCTTTTACATTTTTCGGCTTTTGTTGAGAGAAGCAAAACAAAATATCAGCAGGGTTCCATTCAGGAGATTCATGTCCATCAACAAGCAGCATTTTAATGAGAAGAGTGTACACAAAACTCACCTAGTCTTGCAAAAATGACAGAGATGTCCTGAAGAACCTCTCCTGTAGGAAGTGGTGTTGACTCACATATAACCTCTAGGAGGTCCACATACTGCTTCATAGATGGACTGCGCTCCACATTCAAAGACTATAGAGACAAGACCATAAACTCTTCTTTTAAGATACAGACCCTCAAAACAAATCAGTCCCTGTCATCTGAAATGCCAACATACATAATAACAAATTTTTTCATTTAGGTTTCATTTCTATAGCACCTTTCTCATAGCCAATATTGCTTTAACTGGAAATGTTTCAAAGTAGGAGACTCACCAGGAACATTTCTTTCATGTGCTGTAAGTGGATATAAAACGGGGCCAGTACTTTAGGCTCCTGGACTCCGCTCTCAGGCCGGCGGATCAGCTCCTTATATCTGACAAACATGGCTGTAGGATCGCTCCAGCACACGTCCTTCAGATGGTAAAACCGTCCAGAACAACAGTCCTCCTTCCTGAAGACAAAAAAAAAAAAAAAGACAGCTATTAAAACACACCACGGCTATCTTTCACGTTGTTCATCCTTACACTACAGACCAAAGGTTTTGAAGCAGCACTAATATTTTAAAAATACTGCATTGGTGATTATAATTCACTATTATCTTATTAAAGCTCTAATCATATCCATCTGATTCTCACATTCAGAAAACCCGATGAACTCAATCCAGTGTGTATAAATAGGCATTTGCAAAAGGCAAATCATTTGTAAGTGGTCAATGTAAGGGACCATTAAGGAGGTCTGCTACTAATGTAAATGCAAGTACTGAGCACCAACCAGCTGTGAATAATTCACCTGAAAATGGCACAAGTGAGAATGTCAAAACTTACCCTATAGATCAGGTTAACTTTAACAGACTAGAGGTTACTTACTTTTTTAGATGATGCAAAAACAATTTATTTATTAGAATTCTAGAATTTTTAACATGGTTTTAAACATATGTATATCAATATATATCAATATATATATATATATATATATATATATATATATATATATATAATATATGATTAGTTAAAAGAAAGCTTTGCTAAACACTGTTACACATTTACACTCTTACACATTTATCAAGAAAATACAACAAAAGTACATCAGCACAATCCTTTGATATATTAGTTGTCAACTAGTTTGTTATGGCTAGTTGTTTTGCTGGTTGTTTATTTTCAGAAAGCCACATTTTAAAAGCCACTTCTTGCTTCCATACTTTTGGTGTGAGGTTTGGGCTGAGTACAGTGTTGACCTCTTCTTAAACCATAAAAGCAGTCATAAACTACAAACAGAGTCAGCAGGCAGAGCTTAAAGTGCCCTTAGTGTACTTTTAAAAAGTGATTTATTGTAAAAAGATTAGAAAGTGAGTGCAGGTCTGACCTGTCGTACTCTATGAAGACGGCGGGTGAGTGCTGGAAGAGGTCTTTGAGCTGTGCGGAGGAGCACTCAGCCTGCAGGTAGCAGTACACAGCGTGGATGTGCTGGACGCTGGTGATGAAGTCCGCCCCCTCAGCTTCACCTGTCTCATTCCCTTCAACCACCTTCGTACACCAGCGCTTCAGATAGTCCACCATTTCATCTACCCCCACGCTGTGTCTCATCCCTACACACACACATCACACAGTCTATATCAATATCTGGTTGATTTTTGGCTTATCCTGTTGATTTCTGAAGTGAAAAGAAGTAAACACAACCTCTACAGCAAGCTGTTTTAATATTTCTGCAAATGTTAAGGCACAGTACCTTAATATTTGATTAACTTAAAAAAATAAACTAGAAATTATGGCAGGTGCAAAATACTGGACTCCCTTTCTGTTGTAAAATCTCAGAACTTGTTAGGCCTTAATTGTCTCATTAAAACTTAAGCAGGCCAATAACTCATTGGGAATGGTCCGCAAATCACAGTTCCAAAGCACAGGACATTCTCTGACTCTTCAAATTTTGTGATAAGACTCAACAACTATGGGCTCCTTCAAGCAACTGGCTAAGAATCTGAAAATGTCTACAATGCAGAAGCGGGCTATAAAAAGACATCAAATTCTTCAAGCTGTCCAAAATGTCATTAAGAAATGACAGTTATGGGGAACTTTGAAACTCAAGGCAAAATCTGCAAGACAGGTGTGCCCTAATTTTGCAAATAACTGCATGTCTATGTTCAATGAACAATTTCAATAGTCCAAAAGCAAAATAACTTTCAAAGATCATTGCATGAAAACTGCAATGGTTTTTTATGACTCAAAACATTATAAGGGTAGTTTACTGCAGCTTCAAACATGGTCCAACTGTCCAACAACTGCATAAATAAAGCAGATGCCTATATATGCATTTATTTCCAGGAAAAACATATCTAAAATGCCTATTATACACTGCTTTTTAAAAGTTTGCAATCACAATAAATAAGCTGATGGGGCATATAACCACAGATCCTAGCTTACTATTTAAAATTCAATTAACTCAAAATTTAAAGGCAGCCCAGACACAATTTTTGGATAAAATTTGTTTTTTTAAGAGCCTATGTTAGATGGGTCTGGACTTTCAGTTTTTTACTGTCCCCACTACTTAGGACTCCCCCAATCACACGATACTACCAATGCTAGGAGGGTGAAGGCTAGCACAGAGTTCCTCTGAGACCTGTGAAACCAACCACCGCTTCTTTTTGAACTGCCGCTCACGCAACGTCACGGGACAGCCGAACGCGCTCGGAGGAAAGTGCCAACCGTTATGTCAGCTAACAGACGCCTGCCTAGTATCGCAGTGAGTGATGGAGGGAAAAGGGGGGGCCATCCTACCCACCCAGAGAGAGCTAGGCCAATTGTGCTCTCTTGGACTCCTGGCTACAGATGGCTGTAGCATCACCAGGGATCAAAATCACGATCTCCTGATGATAGGGCCAGCGCTTAAGATGGTTGCACCACTCGGGAGCCTCACAGTTTCAATGTATTCACTGTTATTTAAAAAAACAGCAAGAGTAAGACAAATCCTTGTAGGTGTGCCCAAACTTTTCACTGGTAAGTGTAAATCAAACAACAGAAAAAACAGGTATGTGACTGAAAATGTCAATCAAATCCTTTCAACACTCAAAGTCAAGAAATACATGCTGACAGTCTTGCTGGTGCCACCTACTTACCTATGGCTCTGGAGAATTCACTGGGAGTTAAATCGATATAATGGACGTGAGCTCCCAGGAGGCTGTGCACACTATCAGAAAAGAGATACACAGTGTTTGGGCACAAGTAGTCAACGGTGCGCCCCCCCTCCAGCACAGGCCTGTACGAAGGCACCCAGGTCAGCCGGGTCAGGAAGTGATAGAAGGAGGATTTGGTGTCTCTTATGGTTTGGCCCTGACTGTCCAGCACCTGAGCCCTGAGATACTGAGCGTACTTCTCTCTGAAACACAGAAAATCCATGCATGACTACTGAGTGACAACACTGCACAAAAGTAAGAGATCACCCTTCATTTATATAAGTTACAGTCAAAACAGCCATTAGTTACAAGTTATTACATTTGCAGCATCAGGAAAAAAACACTGTATATAAGTACTGCTTACTTGATGGTGAAAGTTTTGGTGGTCTACAGGGTCTTGGATGGTTGTTAAGAGTCCCATTTCCTCTTTATATTTTTAATAAGTTTATGAACTCCAGGTTTTGAGTTATTTTTAAGATATTCAGATATTTTTAGGTTTAACCTTTAGCAGTTATTATTGGAGCTTTGTTATACATTCATCTTACATAGTTTACATAATTTACAGTTATGTCATGAATTAGATGTTCATTTCAAGCTTTGTTAATATAAATTCTGCATTAATAATTACATATTTGAAAACATACCTAATTATTTAAATGGAATACATAGTTACATAATTAATTAAACAGTCATGTAATTAATTACAATTATATTTGAATTACATTCTGTATCGACAGGTTTGGGTTTTTCCACAACAACAAAAACACGGCAAAAAGGTAAACTTCTTTCTGCAACTTAAGACTTTACACTTAACAAATATATTTTGATCAAATTCAAAACCAGAAATTACTGAATGAGTGCTTACAAAAACTAATGTAGTATAAAATTATAAAAAATTAATAATCAGAATTTCTCAGAATGTAAGAAGAGGTAGTTCCAGTTGTATATGCCATGGAGATCTCAGATGTGTCAAAAAGATTTAAGGAGCATAAACAACAGCCTTTTTCACATTCAGAACCTGGTACATTACCAGCTATCACTCTACTGCTAACGTTTACACTTTGTATAATTCTCACATGCTGCCAGCTCATCACGGGTATTTTACCAGCGTCCTGTAAAACAGGATGTGACCAAGAGTTCTTGATTTCGTTTCCCCGCCTCTTTCATTCGTAGAGTTTGTGTTTTTGGTACATTGGATCTTTTTAATCTGGTTTGTTTGGTTTCACATTGCAGTGGCTGAAGTGCACTAAATAACACACAAGGATGTTTCTTGTGTTCTTTAATATGTTAGAAGGCACAGCTCCATTAAACGACCTGACAACATTACATACTACTCAAAAATACAAGAAAAAATGCTGTGTTTCACTGAACAGTTAGCCTGTATATTTTCTGTCTTTCTGTGATGAAACATAATGAACATCAGAACAGTGATTTCAGTATTCACATAGTGGGAACTCAAATACCTAACTGAGTTCTTTATTACTTAACTTTTCCGGTAATGTATCGTTTTCTGTTTACACGAGTCCTCTTCATAATTCTGCTGGAACTCTACCAGATCTAATGGAGATAAACTGCTGCATCAGTCTTACTTATTTTGACTCCAGCTCATGTTCACATTTAACCCCTTCTTGTTTAATTAGAATGAAATTCCTGTGTAAAAGCACATGCGTGAAAGAAGCCAGTGAGTACTGTGTCTGTCCTGGTTTGACTGCTAGATGAGTCATTTTCTAGAGCAGGGACAGGACGAGGGGGTGAAGTGCTAGCTGAGAGCGACGCTAAAATGCACATTTCAAAAGGTCATCAGAAGCCAGTGAAAGTTGCCAGAACTGTCTTTGCTACTGGTCATTAATGAAGGCCATTATGAAAGACTGCAGGACTGGAATAAGCACAATAAATGTGCACAAAGCTGAAGGATGCTTTAATACAGCTGGGCTTTTACAGCACCAATGTGTTGTGGCATGTGCTTTCTCTCCAAGGGTCAACACTTTGCTGATCACAGTTCCCGAGAATAGGATCTGTGTCTCCAGTTTCAGTTCTGTCACAATGCTGTCTGGCCAAATTTGGCCAGCTGAAAGTAAACTTAAAAAACAAAGATGATTTTAAATAGATCCACAAATCCACACTGAGCTACACACTGTTTTCCAGCCTGAAAGTAACCCAAACAATGTAGTGCAATAGTTCTCTTCAAACTAAGCTTAGAGATCAGAGGGGATAATACACTGACAATGGCCCCATTACCATCCTGCCAACTGTTTAACATGGACCTCTTAGAGAGAGACCCTTAGCCACCAGCAGGGGGATAGAGGACATTTCAAACTAGGCCAGTAGTGTGAGGAATGTGGCCTGAAGAGCACAGGAATGGGAGCAGATACAGCACTCAATCAACAGATTGCCGACAAGACAAATGGATTTGCTTCGCAATCAGCAATGGATTGTGAGGATTAGGGCATCTAGCAGGCAGACAGCAGGACTTGTACATCCACACAGAGTGGAACCATGATTTAGCCCTTAGAACTCAGTGTTATCGCTAGGGTAAAACAAAACATGCAATTTTTTTTATCGATTATTTCACACAAGTGGTGATATTATACCATGATGAAAATTTGATGAGCTATTGCTGTGTGGAAACAAAAGACAATATGTTATATATTTGCCATGTAGTTGTCATTTACTCACAAAAAAATGGATAAAAGTCAGAAGTGAACCTGCTGACTTAAGAGTTAAAGCTTAAACTTTCTGAAATAAATTTATATATTCTGATCTAAAATAAAGAACACAAAAAGGCAGTAAGGTAAAAGTTGTGGTTGCAGTATGATGTCTTTTTAATTTGACCACAAAACTATAATTAATCCATTGAAAAAGAACAGAATTGCCAATGTCACACAAAATGTACAGTTTTACCGTTTACAGTTTGTGATCACGTAAGTTAGCCTGATGCCATCTTATCCTAAGTCAATTACCCTACTGCTGCATTCACACGTTGGTTGTAGATGGTCAATGGTAAACCAGGTATTCTATTGTTTTCAACAGAATGGAAAATATGTGATGACTGCCAGCAGCAATGAGCGACTGACTGCAGCAGTAAGCAGAACGCTCTGTGAAGAATTACAATTTCCAACTTTTGCAGTCGACTGCCACAATGAAATAAACTGGATGTTTATTTTTTTGAGAGCCATGAATGCTAAACATCACACTGGTGAATTACAGATGAACCCAGTATTACACAACAAAAAAAATAAGACTACAGCGCATCCTCCTGCCCTTTTCCACCTTAAATAAACACTCTACACTGCTAAAGATCTCCTCTGAAAATCATCCATTTTCGGAAGTGACGCAGTCAGGCTATCAATGTTTACAATGCTACATGCTGCTGTCAGTCAGGCACCGCTATGAGACAAGGAACAACTATAATGAATGCAGCATAAGGCTCATTTTTCCTGATATATGAGAGCTAAGACATGCTTTTACCCATGTTTTTCTAATGATCTGGCGCTGTTTTGTCTGGCGTCTAGTCTAACGTGTCACCCATACATATATGGATATCTCTGAAAACTTTTTTTGTGTGTGTTTTGGCCTGAAAACTGAATTTTTGATAACTGACAAAGGATGTTTCTGAAAATGCTCTGCAGAGTGAAGAGATTTGGTGTGGATGGGCAAAACACATCTTTTTGAAAATGCTGAATTATAACTTGTGCATATATGTGGGTGTTTTCACTGAGCAAGCAGAGCTCTGTCTAAAAAATGACTGATGCTTCTACATGCTGACATGTTTATAATTGAATCTGGCTTTCCTTTTTCATTTAACCACAAAGTGGAGGCGTCACAATGTACTGTTCTGTTTTGTTCTGTTCTCATAGCTGTCAATGTGAGAGCAAATACTAAAAATATCTCAATGATTCTAAAGATATATGACTTGATTAACCAAAGTCCGATTCAAAATAAATACTAACTCCATAATTCAAATGGGGTGAAAAGAAAGAGAAACTTGGCTGCTCTGTCTGATCAAGACTGCGTGGACATTTCAGATATGGTGGTGCAGCTATGGCAGCATAAAAAACCCAATGGCAAGAGGTAGTCACATGGTCAAGAAAACCTTTGTTTCTGTTTTGCAGCAGCCTCTACATTTTTCACAGTATGCTCAACACGTACTTCTCGAGGTGAAAGACGTCATATTTTATGGAGTTTTTGATTCAGTTTTGCATTTTTGTGTGGACATAGAGATTTTCAAAAACACTGCAGGTGTGGACAAAGAGGTCGGAAATATGGTCGGAAAAAAGCGGAAATTGGTCGGAAAAACAATGCTTTTAAAAATATCTATATACATGTCGACGAGGTCCAGACACTGTGGTCTGCAAATATCCTTAACATATGCACGTTTTTGTACAGGCACTGTAATTGCCTGCCACACTGAGAGCATTCACTATGCAGCTTTATTTCTAGAACAATTTAATCTATCTTAGGCAAAGTATTAATGTAGGACAGCACATCACCTAACATTTTTCCAAGTTCAGTTATGTTCACCTGTGGGAGTACTGCTGTTTAGCTATGGTTTGCATGAAATAAATAGATCAATAAATAAGGACTGGTTTCTTAAAGCAGCAGTTAACAAGGTTTTAACCGTGACAGGGGACTGTGGCCTCAATGAAAGGACAGCATTGGAATAAAGATGAAGAGCTCTTTTCAACAGATCTGAGGTGAACAACAGTGAACAGGGCGATGCTTTGCAAGAGAATGTGGATTTTACCCAGTGTCCCAGTTGCGCTCCAGGAGGTTGATCAGAGTTTGCCTCTGCTGGAGTTTGATGTGGGTGGGTAGCTGAACTGCCGTGGCAAGAGAGTGGAACTCCTCACACTGCTGATCCTCAATGACATAAACTCCATCTGCAGGCTTAGGCCAAAGCTTGCCTTCCGCAGCCCACGGGCTAGAAGACTGAGAGACAGAGAGAGAGAGAGGGAGAGAGAGAGAGGATAATGTAAAATGATAAATAGAAATTGGCAAAGGAACAATCATTAGAGAACCTGGTGTATCATTTAACCCGTTAACTCCTACAAAAACCACCAGTGAACCTATACAAACATTGCTTATATGCAGTGTTTATTTTGGAAAATATTAGTAAATACCTGCATGTACCTTTCCATCAATGAATGCAGGGTATGTCTCCCTAAAACGGAGCATTTCATATCAAATCACTCTAACTGAACACTACCTGACAGGAATAACTACACAGCTGACAACACACAATGAGAATGTGTGATATTTCAGGATAGATTTGTAACACTGGCCTGGAGTGGCTTCTCTATTTTTCTATTATCTTTATCTAGCACTTTCTTTTGTTGTTCCCATTACAACTGAGAGTTAATGCTGACCCAGTATTGCTTCAGCTTCACTCCAGAGTCTAAAGAATAGCAAAATGCTATAAAATACACTATTAGCAATGATTACTAGACTGCAGCTCAAGTTAAATCCAAAGCCATGGTTTTGGGATAAAGCATGATAGGGAATCGGTAGCAGTGGGATTAAGGTGCAAAAGCAGTCTTAAATCCATCTACTGCACTGTATGAGCTCCTCACTGCAAGCAATGATTGTGTGCTGAGTAGCATTAAAGAGGAGTGCAGAATACAGCATCTCTCAAAGCTCTTCTAACAGGCAAAAGCAGCCTGATAAATACACCACAGGAATGTGGGTCAAAACCAACATGTACAACAATTCCAGCATATCTGAAAAATATCATTTCAGCCAGCATTTCTACCCTTTTGTCTCCTTCAGACTGAAACCATAACAGACCATGAACACAACTGCTGGCTTTGGAACACTAGGTCATTCATTTGGTAACACAAAATGCACACTGAAACTAAATGAGCTGCACACAGTGGGCAGTAATGACCAACTGGATTACGTGTGCGGTCACTGTCTGACACAGTTAATGCTGTATTTGAGCCCTGGATTGGCAGTGCTCTCAGTTTAACTAGTCACTGTTCTGGCTGCACTTGCTCAGAACTGTGTGTGCTGTCCTTTGGTGGTTTACTTGGGCAAAATGACTCATGGCCATACATTTCACATTTCAAGTATTTATGTGAGCAAGTTTAACACTAAGGCCGCTGGACGCCATCACTGTAAATGTTATTACAGCCTTTTAAATGAAGAAAATTGCTTTTAATCCTTTTAGGTCCTCCATGATATACAGATTCTGAAATGTCTCTTCATGTGTTTTATTTCATCTCACTTGTAGCACACTGGAACAAGAATAGAAATTGTGCTCAGAAGGGTAGATTCTAATGTCTTCACATGTAGAAGAGGAGATACTGTGAATATTTGAACAGTTACCACTGTACAGTACTGTGCAAAAGCCTTTGGCACCCAAGATACATTTTCAAAATCTATTTATTTGTGTAGTATGTGTTTATTTGCAGAGAAAAGTGTTAATATTTGAATTAAAAAAATGTATAGAATATTAATGAATTATATATACACTGCTCAAAAAAATAAAGGGAACACTCAAATAACACATCCTAGATCTGAATGAATGAAATATTCTCATTGAATACTTTGTTCTGTACAAAGTTGAATGTGCTGACAACAAAATCACACAAAAAATCATCAATGGAAATCATATTTATTAACCAATGGAGACCTGGATTTGGAGTCACACACAAAACACACTACAGGCTGATCCAACTTTGATGTGATGTCCTTAAAACAAGTCAAAATGAGGCTCAGTATTGTGTGTGGCTTCCATGTGCCTGTATGACCTCCCTAAAACGCCTGGGCATGCTCCTGATGAGGTGGTGGATGGTCTCCTGAGGGATCTCCTCCCAGACCTGGACTAAAGCATCCGCCAAATCCTGGACATTCTGTGGTGCAACCTGGCGCTGGTGGATGGAGCGAGACATGATGTCCCAGATGTGCTCAATCGGATTCAGGTCTGGGGAACGGCCGGGCCAGTCCATAGCTTCAATGCCTTCATCTTGCAGGAACTGCTGACACACTCCAGCCACATGAGGTCTAGCATTGTCCAGCATTAGGAGGAACCCAGGGCCAACTGCACCAGCATATGGTCCCACAAGGGGTCTGAGGATCTCATCTTGGTACCTAGTGGCAGTCAGGCTACCTCTGGCGAGCACATGGAGGGCTGTGCGGCCCTCCAAAGAAATGCCACCCCACACCATTACTGACCCACTGCCAAATTGGTCATGCTGAAGGATGTTGCAGGCAGCAGATCGCTCTCCACGGCGTCTCCAGACTCTGTCATGTCTGTCACATGTGCTCAGTGTGAACCTGCTTTCATCTGTGAAGAGCACAGGGCGCCAGTGGCGAATTTGCCAATCCTGGTGTTCTCTGGCAAATGCCAAGCGTCCTGCACGGTGTTGGGCTGTGAGCACAACCCCCATCTGTGGACGTTGGGCCCTCATACCATCCTCATGGAGTCGGTTTCTAACCGTTAGTGCAGACACATGCACATTTGTGGCCTGCTGGAGGTCATTTTGCAGGGCTCTGGCAGTGCTCCTCCTGTACCTCCTTGCACAAAGGTGGAGGTAGCGGTCCTGCTGCTGGATTGTTGCCCTCCTACGGCCTCCTCCACATCTCCTGGTGTACTGGCCTGTCTCCTGGTAGCACCTCCTGTGTCTGGACACTACACTGACAGACACAGCAAACCTTCTTGCCACAGCTCGCATTGATGTGCCATCCTGGATGAGCTGCACTACCTGAGCCACTTGTGTGGGTTGTAGAGTCCGTCTCATGCTACCACGAGTGTGAAAGCACCACCAACATTCAAAAGTGACCAAAACATCAGCCAGAAAGCGGAAAGGTACTGAGAAGTGGTCTGTGGTCCCCACCTGCAGAACCACTCCTTTATTGAGTGCGTCTTGCTAATTGCCAATAATTTCCACCTGTTGTCTGTTCCATTTGCACAACAGCTGTGAAATTGATTGTCAATCAGTGTTGCTTCCTAAGTGGACAGTTTGATTTCACAGAAGTTTGATTTACTTGGAGTTATATTGTGTTGTTTAAGTGTTCCCTTTATTTTTTTGAGCAGTGTACATGAAAATTCTGTCCTGATTAACTATCAGTATTGCTTTACAGAATGACACAGCACCATCTCTGGTACCACACCAGTTTTAAATGATCTCTACATGGCCATTGACAGCATTGTGCTGCCATTTTTATTGATTTATCAAAAGCGTTTGATACAGTTGATCACACTCCTCTTCTAAGGAACTTACATAAGATTGGCTTTGATACACATGGACTAAAATGGACCCAAAATTACCTTTCAGACAGATAATAATGCATAGCACTAAGTAATTACAAATCAGATTTCTTGAGTATATCCAAAGGAGTACCACAAGGTTCAAATTTGGGCCCAGTTTTATTCAATATATATGTTATTGAACTTGCTGCCTCTGCCTCAGACTGCAAAGTACACCTGCATGCAGATGACATGGTTTTATACTGTTCAGCTGACTCTGTTTATGCTGTAATAAGAAAACTGCAATGCTCATTTAAAGCTCTACAGGTTGCTTTGCATAAACACAAACTGGTTTTAAATGGTAAGAAAACTAAGTTCATGCTATTTTCCAGATCAACTAATACAGATTTTAATTCTGTAAATATCACTACCCTGACAGGATCCAACATCAAGAAAGTGACACAGTATAAATACCTTGGCCTATGGCTGGATGATAATCCCCATATTTATAAAGTGGTTAGCAAATGTAGGCAGAAGCTTGGTTATCCATATAGAAATAAATCCTGTTTCGCCATGTATGCTAGAAAAAGAATTGTTGACGCAACCTTACTATCTGTCACGTATTGCAGTGATGTGATTTACAAACACGCATCTGCCAGCTCCCTCAAACCACTGGACTCAGTCTATCACTTGGCACTGAGGGTCATCACTGGAGACCCTTATAATACTCATCACTGCAGACTGTATGAAAAAGTTGGCTGGCCCTCACTACCTACACAGCGGGAAACACACTGGTGATTATCTGTAAATAATGCTATTTATCAGACTTGATCCAGAGGCTGGATCACATGCCAGGTACAAAGGATTTTTACTGAACTGGGAAAATCTGCTTTTAGTTACAGAGAACCAGTGAACTGGAACTTGGTGTCACTAGGTCATTTAAACCTCTACTCTCTAACCACCTCCACTCTGCCTGCAACTGTTTTACCTGATTTTTTACCATTTTTATGTTATTTTCATTATTTTATTATTTATTTGCTATTTTATATACTATTATTCATATTCTTACTCATTCTTATTTTAACTATTATTGTTTTATTAACTTGTCATTTTAATAAATTTGTTTATTAGTATTTTTAATCTTATCTTCCGCTTGCTTTATTTTGAATTGATTTAATTAACCTTTACATCTTTTATTATATTTTATGTATTTTTATTACTATTAATGTTTCACTTTTTATACTTACCTGATCTGAGTCTTCATTTATTAAATTTACTTTTATCATTTGATGTATTCTTATACATTATCAATCCCTTACTCTGTATTAACTTGGCAACATTGTAAATGAGGGGCACCCTCAACATTCTCCGAGACCAAATAAGGGTTGATTATATATATATATTTATATATATATATATATATATATATATATATATATATATATATATATATATATATATATCTCAACCCTTATTTGTGTATATATATATATATATATATATATATATATATACACACAAACACACAAACACACACACACACACAAACACACACACATACATAAAGTGAAATGCCAATAACATTTGTATTAAAAAGCCCATATCCTTTCCCATATGCTCAGGCATAATGCTTGCCTACAAAGCCAAAAATGGACCAGCCCCTACCTACTTGATGGCAATGGTGAAATCTCGAACTGTACCACGAGCCCTTCGAGCTTCGAGTACAGCTCGGCTTGACCCGCCATCCTTCAAGGTGCACGGAAGACAAGCGTTGAGAATGTTCTCTGTACTGGCACCCAGGTGGTGGAATGAACTCCCACTGAGTCTCTTGCTGTCTTCAAACGTAGACTGAAGACTCATCTCTTTACACAGCACTTAAATGAGCATTGAATTATAAGCTGCACTTATTTTATTGTACTGCACTCTGTATTATAGTTTATTGTATTGTAGTTTATTGTATTGTATCTTACTGTTATTGTATTGCATTGAATGGCACAGAGTTCTGCGTTCAACTCTGTTTCTTTTTCTCTTGGTGTCTGCAGTGACATTTGTTTCTAGCAGTATCTGAGCTCAGGACTGTCTTTTTCTCTAAGCTATTGGTAACTAGCAAAGATACTTTCTCTAGATTGACAAAGCACTTCTTGTAAGTCGCTTTGGATAAGAGTGTCTGCTAAATGCTGTAAATGTAAATATCCCATATGTCTTTCATATGTTTAAAGTTTGAGAAGCTTTACCTAAAATAGTCATAATTCATTTTTATATGACAATTTTCCAACCTCTGTCTATCCCTTAGAATTCAACAGACTGTTTAGTGACTGTACCTCTAAGACCGATATATGTAAAGCAACTCTGTTGGCTGTGCTGTACTGTGCCTAATTAAAAAAAACAGTCTGGGCTAAAACACTCCTTATAATATCTGGTTTTGCAGCTTGGTTTCCATATATGGACTGTATGAACTAAAGAGTGAACAGTACATTTAGAGTCTTTAACTACCATAAAAATAAATTAGAAAATCAGTTTTCCATGACACCAGCCCTTTAATATCACTCACCATTGCCATTATGTTATATTATTGAAGTAGAAAGACAGAACCTAAATCAACATAAAGCACAGGATTAAATACTTTACACATTACTCAGGTCTAGAAAGTCAAATTTGAAAATAATACTAAATGATTTAAGGACACCTGGCTGCACTTTCTACAATGTATTGAAAGCTAATGACTATTCTCCTGTCACAAAATAATGCATAAAATATATTAAATTTGACAATTTTTCCCATCATGGCCACAATGATGTTCCCAAATCCAGTTCCCAATAGTAATTCCATTGTGTAATACCTGATATACAGCTTTTTGCTTTACCATTCAAACTGTTTTGTAATCAGTTTCATCTAAAAAATGATGAGGGTAAAAAAGAAAGGTGAGGTGGTGGAGGTATGGCCAAGGTATACTGGACTGGGTTGCAATAACACAAAAAAAGAAAAAGAAAAAATACAATAATAACTCTACACTTCTAAGGGTTAATGGCTAAGGCAGGAAATGCCCTGATTGGTCACGGTCACTGACGTGATTAGTGTTCACACACTGTCCTCTAAAGAGGGGTCTTCACCCCCCCCCTCCTCACTCATTTGCTCTCAGAGCAGTAAAGTGTCAGAGAGACAAAAGTGAATGCTGGAATGCTTCATTAGGCTTTGGCCCATTCAGAACTCTTACTGACACGCGAGGATCTGCCTGACCAGCCCTGCTCTCACACTCACACACACATTCAGGACAAACTGCCTCTGCGAGCCGCAGCATTCTCTTACCAGCTCTGTGCTCGTGAGAGTGCGTCGCTCCTTCCTGAAGATGAGCAGGTCCCTCACCCCCAGTTCACTAAACAGCTCCCTCCAACCAGACACGTCGCCATCAGACCGCAGGTAGCATGGGTCCAGCAGCACCCAGTCCACTCCTGGACGAGACAGAGGAACATAACAGAAATTAAGAAAAGGTTCTGTGCTTTGTAGCATTTTGATTAGCAGCATTAGTATAAGGTAATCAGGATTCAAATGCAGCACAGCGTACTTTTCTTTTAGCACAAACAAGAGCTGTTGACTGTTTAATTGTAATCACTGTATCATATTTTGCAATACTGATATCACAGTAGGGTGCAATATGCAAATGAGCCCTCTAACCAATCACAATGCTGTGAATGCTTTTAAAAGCTACTTCACAGATGTTACTAGATGAAATAGTTACAATTATGCTGCTTGATTATGGATGCCATCTGTACTAACCACATGTTTAATCACAAAGAGAGTATTATTGGTCCTGTTTAACTGGACATATTGCAGCACAGTATGTGGAACGCTGCACACAAATCACTGGACTCATTTTGATAGTATTTTTTTAATATGTGCACTACTTTATCTGTTTCAATGTATTAGATGTCAGGAAAAATAAATGTTGTAACATACTGTTTATTGTGAAAATATCCTGACGTACTGTAATACATTGTCATATTGTCCACCTCTAAGTGGAATTTACTTTTCAGGCAAGAACATTACAATTTTTTGGCCCTAATAAACTCCACAGTGACTTTACCAGTATGTTTTGAGTCACTGTACTGCTGCAAAACAATACAACCACGCAACAATATTTCACTTATGAGCAGGACTATGACAAAAATGGTGGAAAAAAAGAAGCAGAAAAAAGACAGGTGGACAAGAGGAGCACAACGGCCAGTACCAGCCAGGCCAGGGCTAGTGCGCTAGGTCAAGCATGCTAACACATTTTCCATCCCACATACACATGCAGTTATTACATAACTCTAAGTGCCCCCCATAATTTCATGCCTTTGTTAGGCTCCTACAAGGGGAAATGCGTGTGCTCTGATGAAGGGGCCACCCCCCCAAACATTTAGGTCCAATAAGAAGACCATCAGTAATCAATTATGTGGGACAGGATGAATGCAGACAGCGCATAAAGGCCACAAGCACTGCTTACTCATTCCGGATTTGCCCTGGGCTCAAGAGCTGCCGCTATTTCAGGCCAGCAGTTCTCTTGGTAAAGACTCAACCCTGGTTCTAAAAAGCTCTTGTCATGTTTATTTTTTCCCAACGAGATGGACCCACCCACACTGTAGCCAGACATAACTAAAGAGGTTCGTCCAGAGACAAGTAGTACGTAATAGAGGGAGAGGTGAACAGTGAATCAGAGTGCAGGACAATTTATGTTGCTATTTATATATTGATGGTTGTGGATATAGTCACAGTCAGTTCCATCATGCAGAGGATCATATGTAACTGAGTAGGAGTTTCTTTGTTTCACATGCAAGCACTGGATCAAAAGGAGGGTGTTTACCAGGAAGTTTGGTGGGCAGGTCGATGTTGTCATACTCTTTAGAGAACTGGACTTTGCTGTGGGAAGGGCAGAGGAAGCCCTTGTTGGTCAGGACAGGGATGGCGGCCCTCAGTGCCCTGTACTCCTGCTCTTGGGAGTGCTGTTTTATAAACACCAGGTAGCTGACAGTGATGTCCTTTGACTTTGCCTGTAGAGGGAGAGAATTGCGCAGCAGGAATTCAGATAGCTGTAAGGCCAGATGATGTTAATGTAATGTACTGCAACTTTACAACTGCATCCTGACTTGTGAGGGTGAATAAAATTTAACCCCTATAACTGTAGGTTTAGTGTTCAGTTATTAATCCTATTCTTGATTTTCTGAGTGAAAATAAGTTGACATCTTCTACAGTGAAGACATTCAAATATGGCATTGCTCTGGCATTGAAATTTCTATTTGGCATGAAATTTCTAGTTTTTTTGGAAAAAATAAAACATAAAATATAAAATGTGTGATAATCTTGGCACAGACCACATTTTATGTCTGTGCATAGTAATTGTCCATTAAAATGCGCAGAAGGGTGTTCTCTGTAGAGGATGTGTTTATTTTCACTATTTGAAAAGCCCAAACTTTTGCTTATTTTGCTTATGTGACCCTATGCATCGACATAACACATGACCTATTTTCTATTTGTTTGAAACACAGTGTTATGAATCTTAGACTATCCTGTATTTTCTCAAAACATGTTGAATAAGGCAATGTTTAAATTGTTCACTTAATTATTTGATTTATTTATGTTTTGGTACAGAGTGCAGAAATAATAAGCTGTAATTATTATTTGTAAGTCTTTGGCCAAAATCATATAAAAACTTGAGTACTTGTTCTTTACGTCTCTATTAAAAATAAAGGTGCCACAATGGGTTCTGTGTGTGATGCCATAGAAAGAGCACTTTTGGTTCCCTAAAGAGACTCTGAAAAGAGATTTGTGAGTCTAAAGAACCTTCTCATAATGTAAGGTTTCTATACCAATATAACAGTTCTTCCTAAAACCCTTCCTAGGTTCCTAAAACTTTTTAAATGGTTCTTCACACTCACACATCTCATTTTCAAAAATGGCTCTTTAAAGGACCATCCACTGAAAGGCTCTTAAAGATAAACATGTGGTTCCTATATGGCATCACTTTTCGGCACATCTTTTTAAGAGTGTTGATATTGGTTTGTTTACTTAGTATTTGCAAGCTTCACCTTTTTAAAGCTGCAGCCTAAACTACAACACATTTTATCAGCAAAAGCCTTAAAAAAGCCTTATTATTTAGGTAAATGAATAACTATCAATAAATATATTTATACTATTTTAATAATAACTGTAGATTAAGTGTCCATGTCAAGAATGTCTGGAAAATCGCATGAGGGAGCCCTTTAAATGATCAGACTACAAAAAATGTATTATTTTTTTGATATAATCATTATTCCAAGTATAACATGTGAGCAAAAGGAAAAGAATGTAGCATTGTGGCAAACATATAATGAGCAGTTTATAAACAACTATGAAACTAACATGCCGAGGGATGTAGTTACAAGACTGAGTAATAAAAGTATGGAACCACTGACAGTCCAACTCAGCATTTTCTGAAAATTATTCAGGACGAGAATCAGAACCATATTTTCTGCTTCTGCAGCATCCTTCAACATGAAAACAACTACAGAATGTCTAGGACGTGCTCTACCTTCCAGGCTGTGCTCTTCAGGGCAGGGTAGATGTGCTGCTGCAGCACCTGCTGCGGCTCCAGCTCATGCACCTGCAGTCTACGGAGCAGCTCCCGCACCTGTGAGTTCCCCAGCTCGTCCAGACAAGACAGCAGCCGCGGCTCCACAATGCTCAAGTCTTTATATAGAGCTCCTAGACCTGCAGTGGGTCAGAGCAAATAGAAAGGTGTGAGTGTTGACATGAGAATTTTATCCATTTTGTCTATGTTAATATTTGTATTTTTGAACAGCTTACAAATCTCTTGAATGAGGTACAACTTACACTGTTCAAATTTTTCTTCTTTTTGTTAAATATTTCTATATCACTGTTGTAATCAAATCTTGTACCTCCAAAATAGAAACTTTATAGAAGAAGAAATAAATATTCTTAACTTTGAGGCATGTTAATTGCAAGTCATTTTGCCAATTTTTATTGGCCTACTCATCATGAAATGTTCACACGATGCACAGGGCAGCTGATATTTTAGAATAGTACTGAAAAAAGAAAAAGGTAGCACTTTACAATAAGACTAACCTTATAAAGGGTGTACAACTGGTTGACAAATCATTGAGAAGTAATTACAACAGGTAAGATAAGTAACCGGCAAGATCTGAGCTTTGAAAGTATAGATGAATGTGGGATCACTATTTTGCAAGTGACAGGCCACTGCTGCCCTGTTTATTTATTCATGCTATTTAACTGCATTAGTTCTTTATAACATGTGCATCACCTAATTAAAAAAAAATAATTTAAAATTATTCATAAACTTTATATATGGGATGTCTTAAAATTTAAGTCATGAAGATTTCACTGCACTTATTGTGAGAGGAAATATTAGCTGCTTGGGTCCCAACATCTCAGGTCTAGAATGTATTTAAAATTACAGTATTATACATGATTTGTTTCATTTTTTTTTAAACAATGACTGTTTTTTTTAAATGCCTGGCAAATACTATTACAAGCTTGCAAATCTATGTATACCAATGACCACTCCAATCTCTAGTGAGCGTGCATGTTTTTTAGTGCACATGAGTGACTATGACCCACTTCCTCTGGCGCTTGTCTGATCTCTTTAGACCCTAACGCTGATGTTTAATTCATCCAACCCCCGCTTCAAACCAAGCTCCTCAGCTTCTCCCAACACGCAGGACTAGTGCTCTTCTATAGAACCTACTTTGGTTTTTTCCACCAGCACGTGGAACTGTCTCGTGGCTTTTTTCACAGCTTTGAGAACCAAACTCATGTTCTGCAAGCAGGTCCATAAGTATCGAGTAAACGTGAGCAATCTTTCCTCTCTTCTGCATAACAGACATGCCATATATCATTGCTGTCCACTGACAAACGTGTATCATGATGATTGGACCAACAGAAATGGTCCAAAAATGCTTGGAATAAAAACTTTTTACATTAACTTACATTGAAAGTAAAGAACATTTTGGCCTCTCCTGTAAAGTTACTATTTTGGAGATACTTGTTTTTCTTTGGACAACAACGATACACTGTATATGGGTACTTTATAACTTCAGTATGTGCATACATGTATATTATGAATTTTATGTATCTATCCATCCATCTATCCATCCATCCATCCTCAACCGCTTATCCGAGTCCGGGTCGTGGGGGCAGCAGCCTAAGCAAAGAGGCCCAGGCCTACCTCTCCCCCGCCACCTCCTCCAGCTCACCGGAGGGATACAGAGGCATTCCCAAAGACAGTCGGGAAATATAATCCCTCCAATGTGTCCTGGGTCTTCCCCAGGGTCTCCTCCCCGTCTGACATGTCTGGAACACCTCCCTAGGGAGGCGTCCAGAGGGCATCCTTACCAGATGCCCAAACCACCTCAACTGGCTATTCTCAACGTGGGGGAGAGAAGGGAGAGCCTGGCGACCATGTGGAGAAAGCTCATTTTGGCTGCTTGTTACTGCAGATGCCGCACCAATCCACCTGTCAAAATCTCGCTCCATCCTTCCTTCACTCGTGAACAAAATCCCAAAAATTTAAACTCTTCCACTTGGGGCAAGAATTCACTCCTGGTCCAGAGAGAGCCAGAGGTCCCGGCCTGATGATGCCAACAGGACCACATCATCCGCAAAAAGCAGATGTGAAATCCTGAGACCACCATACTGGACACCCTCCGCTGCTTGGCTGTTCCGAGAAATTCTGTCCATAAAAGTTATGAACAGAATCAGTGAAAACAGACAGCCCTGGCAGAGTCCAACCCTGACTGGAAAGCAATCTGACTTACTGCTGGCTATACGAATGAGCTCCTGCTCCGTTTGTACAGGGATTGAATGGACCGTAACAACAAGTCCCTCACCCCGTACTCCTGGAGCACTCCCCACAGGATCCCCCGAGGGACGCAGTCGAATGCCTTCTCCAAATCCACAAAACACATGGAGACTGGTTGGGCGAACTCCCACACACCCTCCAGGACCCTGGTGAGGATAAAAAGCTGGTCCAGTGTTTCTGCAAAACCCGCATTGTTCCTCTTGTAGCTGAGATTCGACTATCAGTCGGACTCTCTTCTCCAGGCAGGCTAAGAAGTGTGATCCCCCGATAGTTGGAACACACCCTCCGGTCCCCTTTCTTAAAAAGAGGGACCACCACCCCGGTCTGCCATTCCAGGGGGACCGCCCCAGATGTCCATGCAATGTTGCAGAGGCGTGTCAGCCAAGACAGCCCTACAACATCCAGAGCCCTCAGGAATTACGGGTGGACCTCATCCACCCCAGGTGCTCTCCCACCAAGGAGTTTTCCAACCACCTTGGCTACCTCAGCCTGAATGATGGACGGACCCTCGCTCGGATCTCCAAGCTCTGCCTCCTCTAGGGAAGGATCGGTGGTGGGATTGCGAAGATCCATGAAGTATTCCTTCCACCGTCCAATGATGTCCCCAGTTGAAGTCAGCAGCCCCCCAGCCCCACTGTATACAGTGTTGGACGGGAACCGCTTTCTTCTCCTGAGGCACCTGACGGTTTGCCAGAACCTTCTCGGTGCCTGTCGATAGTCTTTCTCTATGACCTCACCAAACTCCTCCCACACCCGAGTTTTTGCCTCAGCAACCGCGGAAGCCGCGACCCGTTTGGCCCTTTTGCCTCCAGAGTCCCACAAGCCAACCAGGCCCGATAGGACTCTTTCTTCAGCTTGACGACTTCCTTTACCCGAGGTGTCCACTAACGGGTTCAGGGATTGCCGCCAAAACAGGCACCTACAACCTTGCAGCCACAACTCTGATGTGCTGCATCGACAATGGAGGCACAGAACAGGGCCCACTCGGACTCGATGTCACCAGCCTCCCTCAGTATGCAGTCGAAGCTTTGTGAGATGTGGGAGTTGGAGATCTTTATGGTAGGTTCCTCTGCCAGACATTCCCAACAAACCGTCACAATTCGTTTGGGACCGCCAGGTCTGTCCAGTATTTTCACCCCCCCATCTGATCCAACTCACCACTAGGAGGTGATCAGTTGACAGTTCCGATCCTCTCTTCACCCAGGTTCCCAAAACACATGGTCACAAATCTGATGACACAACTATGAAGTCGATCAACGAACTGCGCCTAAGGTGTCCTGATGCCATGTGCACCTATGCACACCTTTGTGTTCGAACATGGTGTTTGCTATGGACAGACTGTGGCGAGCACAGAAATCCAATAACAAAACACCACTCAGGTTCAGATCGGAGAGGCTGTTCCTCCCAATCACGCCCTTCTAGGTCTCACTGTCATTGCCCACGTGAGCATTGAAGTCACCTAGCAATACAATGGAGTCCCCACAGGGGCATGTTCCAGTACCCCTCCAGGGTCTCCAAGAAGGCCGGGTACTCCAAACTGCCATTCAGTGCATAAGCACAGACAACAGTCGGAGCCTTTTCCCCGACCCGAAGGCACAGGGAAATAACCCTCTCATCCACTGGAGAAAACCCCAACATACCGGCACAGAGCCAGGGAGGTATGAGTAAGCCCACTCCTACCCGACGCCTCTCACCCTGGACAACTCCAGAATGGAATAAAGTCCAACCCCTCTCGAGAGAGTCTGTTCCAGAACCCCTGCCATGTGTCGAGGTGAGCCCAACTATATCTAGTTGGTATCTCTCAGCCTCATACACTAGCTTGGGCTCTTTCCCTGCCAGAGAGGTCACGTTCCATGTTCCGAGAGCCAGTTTCAATAGCCGAGGATCGGAACGCCAAGGCCCCCACCTTCAGCCGCCACCTGATCCACATTGCACTGGACCCCATAAGCAGACTCTCCCACAGGAGGTGGGTCTACAGGAGAGTGGTCCCATGTAGCTCATTCGGGCTGAGCCCGGCCGGGACCCATGGTTAAAGGCTGGCCACCAAGCGCTCACCAAAGAGCCCCTCCCCCAGGCCTGGCTCCAGGGTGAGGCTCCGGTAACCCTAATCTGGGTGAGGGAAACTGGGTCCTGATGTTATTTGTCATATGGGGTTTTTGGATCACCCTTTGTCTGCCCCATCACCTATGACCCGTTTGTCTTGGGTATCTAATTTTGCCTTTTACATATCTAATTTAATTAAATTATAAATTACATTTTCATAAAACCACCTGTACCAAGAGAAATCCCTTTAGGTTGACACATATGCAGCTTTGATATTTATAATGTAACTATATACTCATTGTTCATGTTGCTGTTTTTGTAGCTCCTTCATTCCTCTTACTCTCATTCAGCAAACTGTAACTGGAACTGTAGCTTTCCACTTTGCTGTTGCTTTTGTTAGTTTGCTGCTCGTTATTCATTATTCACCTGCAAGAACGATGTCCAGTGTAGACTGCTGCATTGTATTTTAGTAAATACACTAATTTGTGGCCCTGAAGTAGCTGAAAATAACTTTCCATCAAGTGAGTCATCAATGACACTTGCCATTTTAAATCTATATTTAAACGAGAGGGCTACAGTCACAGAGTCAGTCACAGCAACACACAATGAGCCAGCAGCTGGGTTAGGGGTGAAACTACCAATGGGTCAAAGAGTCAAACAAAAATTTGTGGCATTAATAATTTTTCATGTTGAGGCATTATTAACAAAGTAACTATACATAACAAATTTAAAGTCTTAGACTTTTTCAAAAACTTAGTTTTCATTTTTTTTTATATCTGGTAAAAACAGCCATTAAGTACTAATACTGTCACTAAACAATACTTCAGTATTGTTTTGGGGCAATACTTCAGTATTGGGGGCAGCCGTGGGCTTGGGGGGCAGCTGTGGGCTGGAGGTTAGGGAACCAGCCCACTGACTGGAAGGTTGTCGGTTCGATCCCCGTGGCTAACAGTCCATGACTGAAGTGCCCTTGAGCAAGGCACCTAACCCCCAATTGCTCCCCGGGAGCTATAGATAGGGATGCCCACTGCTCCGAGCAAGTGTGCTCACTGCCCATAGTGTGTGTGTGTTCACTAGTGTACATGTATGCAGTTGTTTCACTGCACGGATATGTTAAATGCAGAGGTCTAATTTCACGGTGTGCAAAACACAGTGACAAATGGTTGTAAATTCTAATTATAAAAAAAATTCAAGCTTTCATCTTTGAGAGAGATGAGGGAAAAAAAGCTCCTCTTCTGCTTCGTATCTGAAAATATCTGAAGTGTTTCTCTCCATCCTCTGTGAGAAGACAACTCAACACTATGAGCCTACTAGTCGTTACATAGAAAACGCATTAAAAAAGGAAGTAATAGAAAAAGAAAGAAGAAAATTTGTAAATCAAACAAAAAAGTGGCTGGTGTTCCCAGAACAATGGACTGACTACCCCAGTGTCCAGACCTCAACATTACTCAACTATGCCAGCGGGGCTTTAGTGGAGCGCTGTCTATGAGGTGGAGAGTTGGTTTCAGTGAGACAAGGGACTGATTAGTCTTGACATCCACCTGTGTGTAGTTGTCTCTGTGCCTACTAATACGCTTCTTTTTCACTCAGTGGCGGTCCCAAGATTGAGGAGGAGATATATAAGGCACAGAGGCAAGTCAATTTTGAAGGGACTGAAGACGACAGTCTTTATGTATGCTGTGAGCGATAGGCACAAAGCTCATGTTTGACTACTTTAATTTACAACGCCCTCAACAATCATTGGCACCCCTTGTTAAAAGACAGCACAATCTTCTATAATTAATTTCACCCATTTCATCCATTTCACAAGATGGGAGAATACAGCGAGAGGGATCTTCGACCATTCCTCTTTGCACAATCTCTCTAAATCGTCCAGAGTCCTGGATCCTCTCCTATGCACTCTCCTCTTCAACTCAACCCACAGGTTTTCACTTGGGTTGAGGTCTGGGGACTGAGATGGCCATTGGAGGAGCTTGATTTTGTGTCTGGTGAACCATTTTTGTGCATTTTTGGCCACATGTTCACATCATCTTGCTGAAAGACCTAGTGACAACCCATCTTCAGCTTACAGGCAGAGGCCACCAGATATTGATTTAAAATGTCCTAGTATTTTAAAGAGCTCATGATGCCATGCACCCTAACAAGGTTCTTGGGGCCTTTTGAAGAGAAACAGGCCCACACCATCACCGATCCTCCCCCATACTTCACAGCGGGCATGAGGTGCTTTTGCGCATACTCATTTTTTGTGTAACGCCAGACCCACTTACAATGTTTGTTGCCAAAAAGCTCTATCTTGGTCTCATCTGACCAAAGCACACGGTCCCAGTTGAAGTCCCAGTACCACTTAGAGTACTCCAGACGTTTAGGTTTATGCTTGTAAGTGAGAAAAGGCTTTTTTCATGCATGCCTCCCAAACAGCTTGTTGGCATGTAGATAGTGCCTGATGGTTGTTATGGAGACTTTGTGATCCCAAGATGCTACTCTTTGATGCATTTCTCTAACAGTGAGCTTTGGAGAACTTTTTACATCTCTTACTGTCCTGCTCACTGTGTGTGGTGGCAAGATAAACTTGCGTCCTCATCCAGGCTTGTTTGCCACTGTTCCAGTTGTTTTAAACTTCTTGATGATTCCTCTGACTGTAGATATGGGCAGGTGTAGGCACCTGGCTATTTTCTTGTAGCCATTGCCTGACTTATGAAGGTCGACACACATCTGCCTTACTTGAATGGTGTGTTCTCTTGTCTTTCCCATGTTGAAGAGTGGATAAGAGAAATAGGCCTCTGTGTCACGTCATATTTATACCCCAGGGAAACAGGAAGTGATGAATTACTAATTAAAGGTTGATACTCTGATCAACTTTATAAACTACAGTAGAAATGACAGAAATGCTTCAATTACATTTATTTTCTAGGAATTGTTTAGGGGTGCCAATAATTATGGAACAGGTGATTTTATGAAAGATAGTGATTTCTTTGTCAGGGATTTTTTATTCACTCGAGTTAAAGGTTACATTTTTCTAAAATTTTCAATGTGAGATTATGCTTCTGAAATAAAAATGTAATTTATTTTAAGGCTTTTAACCCATTTTAACGAGGGGTGCCAATAATTGTGGAGGCCACTGTATGTTATTAAGTAAACAGTACACTCCACACCTGCCTCTGCGGCTCTCCTTCCCCACGTTACCCAAGGGTCCCATATCAATGTGTTTGGGTTACTTGGATTGTGAGGAGAAAATGTGACCAAAAGTTCAAAACTGAACTTTTGAGGCAAAAACACAGATTTCTTTGAAAAACTGAAAGTTAAATACTTTACAGTTTGATGGCACATTTAGTTGTTAAGGTTTCTATAACATTTCCTGTTAAATTTAATTCATGTTGACACAACTGTACATTCTTACACATCTTGTGCTTATCCAAAAATCTCGGTTCTATTGGTGCTGAAGTTGAAGTATGTACAAATATGTAGCACTAACCTTTCAAAGAGCAGATGCATGATTTATTCATGGCTTATGTTCCATTTGAAGAAAAAAAACAAAACAAAACAAAAAAAACCCTGTTCTCCTGCAATTCAGTAAAAGCGATGACGCAGGTGGTATTTTGCACTACTAGTGCCCCCAGTGACTCACTGCATTCATTCAGGAGAGGTGCTCGAAATGAGGAGGAAGCGTCCTCTCTCTGCAGACAGGCTAGACAGAGGCTGTCTGACCAAAAGGAAGACAGTAAAGCCAGATAGGAAACAAAGCAGCCCTTCTGACTTCCACACCCTGCAGGAACTACTGATGCAAATGAGGAAGCCTGAGCTGAGTGAAAATGTGTCCTAGAGAATATGTTTTAACATACCTGTATAAGTTTTCTTCTTCTCGTTTAGAGGAAAGAACACACCCTCTGCACTGAGTGCCACCACACGACCGTCTGCCAGAGGGACCACAGGAACATCTCTGAGGGTCTGCAACAGATCATCCACCTCCCCATACTCCAACTCCAGAGCACGGAAATTACATGCCAGCAGCTTGGCCAGTTTCTGCAGGCCAGAGTCTGGAAAAGAAAAGAGAGTGATCTAATAATGAAGGCATGGTGAGGGATGAATAAAACCCTCATGAGTCACAGTCCTGTACTAATCACTCATGCAACACTGTGGGAGTACATTTAAATTAAAAACATACACTGCCCGTCAAGTTTGACACCTAGCATTTCAAGATGTTTTTCATGCAAATGAGCATGCTGTCTTTCTCTAATTTAACATTAAACATTTAAGGTCAACACAAAAAGTGTCCATTTTTGCCATTTTACATACTTTTCTCTATAAGTAACATGATTTCTCAATACTGTTGTTGCAACAAAATATAACAAAGACAAAAAAAAATCTTTCTATTAGGTTTTTAGGTTGTCACAGACTACCTTTTTAAATAGGAAAACATGATGAATACCTTACCCTACAATTGCCTTTTATTGGACCTTTTACTGTAGCTATTTAGCAATTACTAATTGCTAATAATGACAAACCCAGACCTTTATCTTGTTTGAAACAGCTTTGAGCCTAAAGCTTTCACTATGGGCTTTGAAGGCAATAGCAAAAATCTAATTTATATAATATTCCCCATGTAATTTTGGAGAAAAGAGAAGCATTAGGTATTAGAGTGCTAGCACTATATACTTGCATAGAGATGCTTTACTCCTATGCTACATCCTTCTAGATTTTGAAGGCAAAAAGTACCAGAAAACAAGATGTTACATGATGATACAAGATGATAATGTAGTTCCAATTTTAACAAACATGTAAATATGGTCTGTCCATGTGATGTTCATTTTTTTCTAAAGTTCATGCAGCTTATTAATGTAATTTGAAGAAAATGCATACTGTATTTTAGTTTTGGTGACTATTTATTAGCTCCATTAGCCTAGCAGGTCTAGTTCTAAACTACAGAAGTAAAATTCTGACATCAAACATGTCTTGGCAGCTGTTTAACTGCATTTGGGGTAAGTGGAATATCATGTAAATTAGATTTTTTTTTTGTGAAACAATTCCTTTAATAGTATATTGGGGGAAAAAAGGCTGTTATATTACAATTTAGGTAAAACCTCTTCACAGCGATGAAGACACTTTAAATGTGAAACTGCATACTGCAAAAGATAACCAACGTATTAGCACAAAATAAACTTTGTAGCCATTAAATTAAATAAAAAGCAAAACTGAGAAGATATTCTCACAGGGCCAGATGTGATTTCTCATGACACCAAGGAACGACCATGAGAAATTCTGGAACAAATTTCGGTGGGATAGTAGATTTATCAGAGTGGAAACAAAAAGAAAGTGAAATTTTAAAACCAATCTAATGTTTTGTGAAGGCAGTGACGTTGCACTCCCTGTCCAACAGACAACAACCACATCGTTGCTGCATAGATGGCTATCATGGCTGAAAAGTTCCCCTCAAAATATCGTAAATGAACCATTAAGATATGTATTACATGTAAAGAGGACACATTACATGCAGTTGAATTAAACATTATCTCTTGCAAGACAAAAACAGTTCCGTTACCTAACCTTAACATCTCCCTAGCTAGCCTGTGTTACTTGTTTTATCGCCTGTACTCTGGACGCTAGATGTTCACAGACCAGAAGAACTTGAGGGCAGGTTTTAGATGGGGCGTGCACCTGTCTGTGGCAGATTTTGCCACAGTCCAGTATCAAAAGTTCTCCCCAGATGCACATTCTTGTTATGGAAGAGTAAAAAAAAATATCTGCCAAAGAACAGAAGGTGACTCCAAACTTCAACAAGCAGTTCTACCTGATTGAAGATCTCCATGTTGTGTGAGGCTCCTGGCCATGGCGCAGATAACAGTGGTGATCTCAGGGGCCCTCAGCCGGTGGATGCCCAGAGCAGTGACGAGGGACTGGGACAGATTCAACTGTAGCGTGGGGTGCAAGTAGGACAGGTTCAGGTGCTTACACAGGTCCTCTCCTGCAATCACCTCCTGGATCAGAGGGTCCTGACACACAGCCACCTGGGAAGGTAGCCTGAACTCCACTCTGCCCTCTGAAAAGTCCAGGTGTTATTAGTGAGTGAAGATGCCCTTAATGATTAACATACTGACATAGCATATGCAGCAGCAAGGGAAATGCTAAGAACACACATATACGTAAGCTTGGAGATGGTGCAGTATTGGAGTGAAGAAGACTCACCGCTGTCCTCCTTGGCTGGCAGGAAGGCTTTACCCTTCAGTAGCTGGATGATTTGATTAGCTACAGGGTTGAAGAAGTCCAGGATTTCACTGGGCTGAGGGATGAACTGCAGGAAGTGGCAGAGCCCACGCAGCCCACTGAACTCCGGGTGTTTCTGTAATGTTTCAAGCACAGATGTGTATAAGATGAAGTTATCACGACAACCTTTACCATTACACTCAAATTCATACTTCTTCAATTCAGAATATTTTAATATTTAGTGCCACTTAGAAAACATGTCATTTAAATGGTTTTCTTAATGAACTAGTGAAATTCAACACTGGAGTTTCCAGTTTACAATCTTGCATATCTGTAGCTAATTCATTTTGATTTTTCAGCTTCATGATGGCTTGAATTATTGGCACTGTCACTTTTTGGTCCTCATGGCTCGAGACAACAGCAACTGCAAAAGCAAATGTCACATTTCCAATCAATTCTGAAATTTGTATTACCTCTCTTGTCTGTGAAATAATTAGGGCTGGCAGCATCAGTTATACTAGCAAACACTGTCACTGTCCAGTCGTGTACTGGTTGCACTATAAATCTGGAGAATAGTGATTTATTTGCATCTACATCATATGCCATTGTTTGCTTACATTGAAGACCTCCATGGCCTGCAGGAAGAGCTGAGGGATCTCAGAACGAAGCCACTGATTCCAAGAACTGTCTCTATCAACATCTTCTCTGGAAGAAGGAATGTCAAAATCTCCTATAGGGAAAAGGTGAGAAAGCAGCTACTTTAGACACTATTGATTTTTCCTGTCATTTATATCAATGATCTCCCATGAACGGTATGTCCACATTGCCCTGTGTTAACCAAGCACTTAAAGAAAAACATAGTCCATGCTTTTAATTCAATATATACTGCTATGTTGAAATGATTTTGATAAACAAAGGTTGTGTTCTGTGCTACACCTGTATCAGCAGCAACAGATAATGAGAGAGCCCATTCACACTGGGGCTCAATCACATTTCTTATTTTTATCCCTTGTTTTCGAGTGTCACCTTCCCCTTTGGAACTGAGTTAAAAGAGGAAGTGGTTGAAATCCTCCCCTATGAAATGGAACAACCATTTAAAAAAATAAAAAATAAATAAAAAAAATAAACTAAAAACAGCACTTAGCACTCAGAGCTACCATTTTTTAAAATTTTCACTAAATTTTCTCCCCAATTTAGACAAACTACCGCTCACACAACATCACCAGACAGTCGAAAACGGTTGGAGTAAAGCACCAACCGCCAGATCTGTTACATCAGCTAACAGACCCTTATGCTGACTAGCATCGCATTGAGCGCTGGGGAGAAGGGGGGCTATCCTACCCACCCAGAGAGAGCAAGGCCATTTTTGCTCTCTTAGACTCCTGGCCACGGATGGCTGTAGCAACACCAGGGATCAATGTGTATTTGGACACTCAGACACGGGACAGAAATTTGTTAAGTCATAGATAATAATACTGGCATACCATGGTATGTAAAAAATTATTACCATTATTCCACCCGACACCAATTAACACCAAAGATGTCTCAACAAATAAGTATTCTGCTTTGTGTTTTTACATGGCTTTTCCCCAACACAAGAAATAAAAGAGAACCCAGTTCACGTTCAGTTTGTTGCTATGTAAAAATATGATAAACAGATCGATCTGATCACTCAGAAAATGACTTGGCTGGAGCACACCTGAGCCAACTGTATCTGTCTATTTCTTCAGCTGCTTTTGTAACCGTTACTCCTCCTAAATGGAATACATTTTCATTACTGAAGATGAATCTCTGATAAAAAAGCTGCATAGTCTTTTACATCATTTCTCCATTTAGCTCTTATAAAATGTAGCTGCATGCATGGCATCATCTTAGGAGATGGAAAAGAATTCCATGTATTTACACGCAAGGCTGAAAAAGCAGCATTGATGCAAAACATCAGAGATGCATCCACACTGAATGTGGATAAATCTTATCTGGTTTGATCCAGATATGAGATCCATTTGACCACCATAAACAGCCTCAAAGAGAGAGTGAGCATGAACCTTGGACGATGAAGCGGAAGCCGAAGCTTCGCAGAGGTAGGAAGGCAAATACGGGTTGCTTTGGAGGCTGCACCTTCACATCACAGGCAAAGCCATCACTGAGCTGGAAGGCAAGGGCAAGTTCTGTGGACTCCACATCATCTTTAATCTATAAGTACACAGAGGAACAGCATTCAGCACACATAAGCCTACAGACGCCGAGCAAAAACACAGAACATAAAGCAGCACATTGGGAAGAGTGAAAGAGCAAAATAAGTCAGTAAAATCCAACAAATAAATTCTAAAATCACTTTCAGGGAGGGCTGATAGCCTTTCCCACCACCTGTGTTCCTGACATTGGGGAAAGAACAATGATAGAGGAAAGATAGAGCGTAAAAGTGAATTTGAAAACCAGATGCATCAAGAAAGGAAACAGCAGGTACACTGCCTGTCTGTGAGCATCCCGAAAATTCTCAAGGCAAAGGAAATGAATTCAGTTCACCTTGTTAAGCCCCGTTCGCATGTCACTTGAATGAGATGATAAGATGAAGCTTTTTTGTGTCCCTGGGGTGCAAGCTGTAGAACACTTACGCAACACAGACAGAAGCAAAACGCTACGCAGTAAAAACTGCAGGTTGAAAAGATACATTTTTCAAAAGCCTGAATAAAAGCCAATTAAGGAAAGGGGAAAGTGGGCCAGGAAAACTCAGCAGGAACATTTAAAGGAGGAGATTTAAACCTAAACACAGCTCAGACAGACTCCTGTTAGTTATGCATAATGTAATAAGTGGAGGCAGCAAGTGGGGATTGTGTAAGTCTGTGTGTAAGGCTTGCTAGCTAACCTTCTTTGGGTAAAGCATTTTCTTTACCACCAGCCAACGCTCCACACCACCTGTGTGGTCCACTTCCAGAATGTTGTGGCTCAGATCTCTTCGGGTCATGGAGACCAGTCGCTTTTCAGCCTGACACATAAAGAAAACACATAACTTGAGCCTTTTTTTTTTTTTTTTACTTAACTTGCAGTGGATGTTGTCAACAGAGCTGCACAATACAGACGAAAGACCGCACTGTGGTTATATTGCTACATATTGTGCTTGCAGTATATGCCATACAGTCGTTTGGAAAATTTTGAACACCCCTAGTCAAATTATGTTTTGTTGATTTTCAAAAAGAAAGTAATTTGAGAACATCAACAAAAATAAAATATGAAATATAAAATGCACGATAACTTTTGCACAGGCAATGTTTTATTTTTTTCAAATACGTCAACTTCAGCAAATAAACACATATTTTGCATTTAAAACTGCAGAAGTGTGTTCTCTGTACAAGATGTGCACTTATTCTCAATTTTCAAAATCAACAGCACATAATTTCTTCATATTTTTCTACATCATTTAAAAATGACATATTTTCTTTGTCAGATCAATAAAAATGTGACACTCCAGCTTTAACAATAACCTAGAAAAACACAAAAAAAAAAAAAAAAAAAAAAAAGAGAAACTACACACCGGCTTGGCACTTAAATAATTCCTAAACCCACCCAAAGTGTTTTTTCCTTTAAAGACATGAGGTGATGACAATAAAATAGACTGGTGAACAAAGGGTGAGATGAGATTAAAGACTGGATTGCAATAATTATTAAACAAATAATACATGCAGACCTATAGTTGCAAACCCTCATGGTTTAGCCTTAAGATGTAAGGAACTGGCAAA
This sequence comes from Pygocentrus nattereri, assembly GCF_015220715.1. NCBI lineage: Eukaryota > Metazoa > Chordata > Actinopteri > Characiformes > Serrasalmidae > Pygocentrus > Pygocentrus nattereri. The sequence continues at coordinate 17,843,645 of NC_051223.1, forward strand.
GGCATTATAAATTTATCCTAAAAATGAAATCTTCACTACATACATAGCAGCAACAAAGAATCCTCCACCCCCTCCCCAATAAAAATGGAAACTGCAACCCTAAAAAACTTAATTCACCTCGTTATAGATGGTGATGGAACGTAAGCGGTGGAGGAAGAGCAAAAGAGAAGGGTGCACATCATGGAAGAGGTTCTTGGTCTGGTAGTTGTCTGATCGTAGAGGCAGGAAGATCTTAGTGGTCCAGCTACAAGGAAAAGACAAGGGATTAGTCTGTCAAAGACAAATGTTCCTATTTTAGCACAGGTGCAAGTGGAGTGTATAGAGTGTACTGGTTTATGATTAGTATGGTTAACAGCAAGCACATTTCTTTGTTACAGTATCTACACCTGGTTTGGAAAGCTTATTGTATAGCTGAAGTGAGAGATTTAATAAAAACTTTATTGAAGCAATGAAAATGAAGGCACTCATAATAAATTATGAAATGTTTTGGAGAAGATCTTTAGCAAACAATAAAAGAAAATAGTTTAAACTTCATCCATCAGGTAGAAGCTTTCAAACATCACTGCATTGAACTAATCGATATAAACACTAATTCATCATGATGTCAATTAATTGTTTAAATATTAATTATCAATTATTTAATTAATACTGAATAAAAATATATTAAAGCAGCTGGATTGCACTTACTATGGAGTATATCTTTGTATTGAATTGTGTACTCTGTGCTTATCAGAGCAGCAGCAGTAGTATTTAGGAACAAAGCAAGTTTCCTTTAATAACAAAGCTTCTCTAATCTAATTCATTCCTGTTTGTGCCCATTTGCTTTTGTCATGGACTGAAATGACCACACCTGCAACAATGTGTGGTGAGTGGCACAACAGGGGTGTAACATTCAAAATCATTTTTAAACTCAATTTGAACCAACACATGCCTGAGCTACAGCCTCCTCAGACTACTGTTGTTGCAAATATACAAAATGGTAAACATTTTTCCTGACTTCAAGCACGCGCGCACACACACACACACACACACACACACACACACATATATATATATATATATATATATATATATATATATATATATATATATACATACATACATACATACATACATACATATTTATTTATATATATATATATATATATATATATATATATATATTTCAGAAGCTGCTGATCTACTGGGATTTTCACGCACAAGAAAATATCCAAGAGAAAATATCCAGTGAGCGGCAGTTCTGTGGGCGAAAATGGCTTGTTGATGTGAGAGGTCAGAGGAGAATGGGCCGACTGGTTTGAGATGATAGAAAGGCTACAGTAACTCAAATAACCACTTGTTACAACCAAGGAATTTTTCCAACACCTTGCTGAAAGTATGCCATGAAGAATTAAGCCAGTTCTAAAGGCAAAATAGGGTCCAACCTTTCACTCGTCTGTCTTCACACAGATATGAAATTGAGTGACATCCTATTTTTAATCCATGGGGTTTAATATAATGTCGGCCCACCCTGTGCAGCTATAACAGCTTCAACTCTTCGGGGAACGCTTTCCACAAGGTTTAGGAGTGTGATTCTTACAGAAGTGCATTTGTGAGGTCAAACACTGATGTTGGACGAGAAGGCCTGGCTCGCATTCTCCGCTCTAATTCATCCTAAAGGTGTTCTATCGGGTTGAGGTCAGGACGCTGTACAGGCCAGTCAAGTTCTTCCACACCAAACTTGCTCATCCATGTCTTTATGGACCTTGATTTGGGCACTGGTGCGCAGTCATGTTGGAACAGGAAGGGGCCGTCCCCAAACTGTTCCCACAAAGTTAGGAGCATGAAATTGTCCAAAATCTCTTTGTGCGGAAGCATTAAGAGTTCCTTTCACTGGAACTAAGGGGCCGAACTCAACTCCTGAAAAACACCACCTCACCATAATCCCCCCTCCACCAAACTATACACTTGCACAATGCATTCAGACAAGTACCGCAACTGCCAAACCCAGACTCGTCCATTGGATTGCCAGATGGAGAAGCATGATTTGTCACTCCAGAGAACACATAGAGTCCAGTTGCGCTGCTTTACACCACTGCATTTGACGCTTTGCATTGTGCTTGGTGATATAACCAATTCCATGAAGGTCTCTATGCACTGTTCTTGAGCTAATCTGAAGGCCAAATGAAGTTTGGAGGTCTGTAGCAATTGATTCAGCAGGAAGTTGGCGACCTCTGCGCACTATGAGCCTCAGCATCCGCTGATCCTGCTCTGTCATTTTTTGTGGCCTGCCACTTTGTGGCTTAGTTGCTGTCGTTCCCAATCACTTCCACTTTGTTATAATACCACTGACAGTTTACTATGGAACATTTAGTAGCAAGGAAATTTCACGACTGGACTTGTTGCACATGTGGCATCCTATGATCCCATTCCTGAGAAGGACCCATTCTTTCACAAATGTTTGTAGAAGCAGTCTGCAAGCCTATGTGCTATGGCCATGGAAGTGACTGGAACATCAAATTCAATGATTTTTAATGGGTGAGTGAATACTTCTGGCAATACAATGTGTGTGTGTGTAATATATATATATACACATATATATATATATATATATATATATATATATAAATAAAAAGGTACAATGTGGATATATATATAGTAGGTAAAAAAATGTCCAAGGAGTGATGGTATGATGTAGGTGTACCTGATAAACTGTTCCTTTTAAATTTATTAAACACACATTACGCTATCCTGTTTTTTGATAGAAAGAACTTTTTTTTCCTCACCTCTTCTCAGCTATCTCCTTGGCAACACAGTGCAAGTGCCTATCCTCCGCTACCCAGTGAGGAAGAATGTATCCCATGGGGCCACTGGCCTTGTCGAATCGGATGTGGAAGTCGTTGGAGTGGATCTCGGGACAATCTGTGACTTTGAAAACCGATTTGAAGCCTATACCTTTCTGCCCTGAGTTGAGAAAAGAAAGAAAAACAACAGGAACACTCAGCGAGGGCACATAAGTGTCTATAAAAAAATGAAAAGAAAAGAAAGCACTAGACATTTTCCTCCCAGATCAGAACTTTTCACCTAAGAAATTTAACATGCACATACTAATGTTTGGAATCAGTGTTTAAGTGAAATTATTCTTTAAGTGATACTTTTTTAATCCCACAACCAGGGAAATTCCACCTCTGTGGAAGTGCAACACCACATACACACACTAGTGAATACACACACACTAGGGGGCAGTGAGCACACTTGCCCGGAGCGGTGGGCAGCCCTAATCACGGCACCCGGGGAGCAATTGGGGGTTTTGTGTTTTGCTCAAGGACACCTCATTCATGGACTGCCGGTGCTGGGGATCAAACCGGCAACCTTCTGGTCACAGGGCCAGTTACCTAACCTCCAGCCCACGACTGCCCCCAAATGTTTGAAATCAATGTTTTTAACAATATAAACCAATTGGGTTGCAAATATGTGCATAAAACGATTCTAATACGCTAGTTCTGTGTAGCTTCATAGGTTAAGATTAACTAGCAGGAAGCAGGAAATATTAGGTGTAACCAGAAGGACGACTGGAGCTGAGAAAAGACTGAGAAAGCTGTAGGACACTGAAAATAAATTTTCAATAAATGTTACATTAAGAAAGTCTCAAATTTGAGAAGTATTGATCACATCTAAAAATAGACTTCACAAAAATATATAGAAAATAGATCATTGAAGTACAGAATGTACAGTATATATTAACTCAGAATAAAACAACCTAATCTAAAATCCAGCTTTTAAGATTTTGATTTTAACATTGTGTAATTACAACACAAACAATACATAAATGCAAATAATTAATATAACAAGTGATTCATAACTTTTGCGCAGTGGATACTGGGATATTTGCGAGGCTACTTGTGTTTGTATATTCTGACCACATGACCACTTTAACACTCCGGGGCAAATTTACTAACATTCTGCACTGCACTTTTCCAATTTGGCTGTCACTTTTTACTAAACAGGCACAACGTCGCTTCAGTGCCTGTAAAAAGAACAAAGAGGGGGTCTCTTGTGTTTTGTGTTTTAGCCTTTTTTCATATGCATTTATAGGAGTTTCTCTCTCAAGGCACAAAATATTACAATGAAGCACCTACTGAAAACTGGAATTAAATATCGGCTGTGTGTTGTTTAACGCCTGTAAAAAGCTTGTATTAATTTTTGTGCTAAAATGGCTGCCATTGTTTGTGCTCAGAGAGAAATGAGAAAGCTTTTCAAACCCATTATTTATCACAGTATTTATTTTTGATGGGAAAATCTGTGCGCTGGGCAGAAATGTCACAACCATTGTTTGATGTCCTGCATGTATTTATAAGTTGTCACTAAAAATCATATAAATCTCAAACAACCTGAGAACGCTCAGCGACATTTTACAGGGATTTTACAATTTCACATGATTTCCAAACACTCTTGGCACAGAACTCAGGTTAAGCTCATAGCACCAGATAAAAACAATGTGTTTTAAAACAGTGATTAAAAAAGTACTTCCTTGAATTTCTGAATTAATGTCTTATTTTCTCAGAATAATTACTCATGATGCTAAAATAATCCCAGTTACTCTGGGAGTAGTAACAATCTATTATTTACTTATTATTTAGTCAAAAATATTGAGAAAAGAAGCAAATTTTTAATGTGTTTCAGGTAACCTGAAATAAAGAAGGATTGTAAAACTGGCCAAAATGGGCTTTCATACAAAACAGGGAAGCAACTACAGTGTTTGTATGTCGACTGACCTAAAGCAAACGTCAGTTCAAAATGGTGGTTCTTTATTACTGTTGACTGAGTGAGCAGCCACTTTGATTTGACATCATACACTGAGCTGCGAGTTGAGAACATCATCCCGTCCTTCCAAGTGAGAAGGACGAGAGAGTGTTTTTATTTTTCCTAGTTGGCAGTGAGAAATTCCAAGATACGAGCTTCAGTCGAATGCAGCATTAATTAAGAAGTTGCCCCTGTGTCCATGTGCATGTACTTTCTTATAGATATGTATGTTGCGTACCTATGTAGCCACAGATGTGTTTTCCCTTGGTGCTTTTGCCCACATCACAGATGGCTCGCACGTTCTTCTCCTCAAAGCCGCACTCATTGTTCAGGATGGTGATGCAGTCTCTCTGAACCACAAAGGCCACAGCAGGCTGCTCAGGGTCATCCTGCAGGTAACTGTTATCATCAGCATTCTGCACACAAACAAAACTGATTAAAGGTACTGCTCTGACTGACTGATTAAACTGATCAGTTCATTGTTTGAAAGATTACGATGCAAGATACCAAAAGAAGATATAGCATAATAACTCAAGATAAAACAATTAAAAGTCATATGGCCACTGTGGATGCTGCACATCAGATGGTAGGAAAAGGGAGGTGAGAAAAGATTTGATAGTGCAGTCTCAACACACATTAAAAACAATATAAAACGACAGCTCCTGCCAGGAACTGTGAGCGTTCCAGCAGTTGAGGGTAGTGACCTGAATGAGCTCCAGCACAAAGTGTGTGTCTTTGCTGTAGAGTTCAGTGGAGAGGCGCTCCAAACTGCGGCCCAGCCTGGCCTGGTGCTTCCTCATCAGGTTCTGCCCCTCTTCATTCAGCTCCACTCCAATACCAAACTCACTCTTCCTATAGAGAACAGGACAGAAGAAAAAGAGTTATATAACATTGCCCTCATCTGAACTGCAATTCAAAATGTCTGCATAATTCAATCATTGAGACGTGAGTGAATTAATTCAGTGAATTCTGAGATTTCTTTATAATGGTGTTGATGGCTACCAAGGGTCGCGATGCATACTTAAAAATGGCCAGTGAATATACGTCTTCTAAGCATTATTGATAATAGTAAACACAGTGGTGAATCACTATGGCAGGAACTACTTTGCCATAAATGTACTTCTGTAGGCCAAAAGCATATCTCAAAACTATTACACAACAATGTCTCAGGCATTAGGCATTCCATGTAATAAGTTTCTCTGATGTTATTTTTCCAGGCACTAAATACTTATATAGGATGTCTGGGTTCTGTCATCAACACTGTGAAAAATTCTGACATGGTAAGTTTCTCTAAAACAGCATTTTACATCAAACCATTATGAAATCCATGCCTATGAATGCTTACATCATAACCACTGAATAATACAAACATTTTGAAAAAAAAGATAGAATCCTTCTTTTCCCCATACAAGTCATAGTTATTGCAAAAATAACAAATTCATGTTATTTTATGTTAACTGCTTCTCACTGGTAGCTCACTGAAACAAGTGGAAGAATTTTGTTTAAAGCACATACTGTAAACGTGTGAGTGATGCTACATATAGTTTGTAAGTAGAAAAGCAGAAAAATATTTGACTTAAATCTGACGAGAAGCTGCTGTGCGTAGTCTAGTTTTGCAGAAGGAGAACATATCCTTGGCCAGCTGACAGAAAAATGTCAGAAATGCAGATAATCTGTTCATATAAAATGCAAATCAAATGTGAATGTGTAATTAAATGCAATGTAAAATGGTGTTCTTTACTTTGTTGTGCAGTTTTTAGTAAATAATAATACAAATACAAAAATATAACTCAACCTAAAGCCTGATGGAGTGACTTAGCCTAATAGCTATCTGAGATACAGGTTGAGCTGGTCAGCTGTGAGTTAGTTAAATTGGTAACACTTTATTTGAAGGCTACCTACATAAGGGCTTTACGACGGATTCATAAGCACTGAATAATGTGTTTATGAAGCACTACTTGAACATTTATTAAGTGCTTATGTCGGTAAACCCTATACATAATTGCATCAATCATTTTATCCATACCATGGAGTGAAGAGGGGGTGGTTTCCAGGCAGATTTAACCTGATATCAGTACAATGTCGTCTTAAGAATGCTGACATAAATAGTTATGTATAGTGTTTTAAATATATTTAGTGCTGTAAATATGTTCAAGGTTTATTCTTATTATGTCAGTACAATGTCATTTATTTCATAAAACATCTTATGTCAGGTTGCGAGAACCGACATAAGCACTTAATAAATGTTCAAGTAGTGCTTCATAAACACATTATTCAGTGCTTATGAATGCGTCATGAAGTCCTTATGTAGGTAGCCTTCAAATAAAGTGTTACCGTTAAATTAAACCACATTTTTACACAGGGTATAATATTTTATTTATTGTGCATGCAGCACACGTGGTTACTGCAAACATATGGCACATGCACTCTGCGGTTCTAGATTACACATTTTTTTAAAAATTGCAGGATAATACACACTTTATTTAATTGTCTTTTTTTCAGATAGCTGAAGAAACCTTTACAAATACTATAATGAGTTTAGGTATCAAAGTGTTCAAATAGCTACATCCTGCCCTATGTATCAGAAAGTCTAGATTATGTTATACTAGTCATCAATGAAAAACTTTTACACCGACACTTACACACAAAATGTCTTGACACAGCCCATAAAGTGCAGCACACCTCAGCGTTTTTGCGTTTACATGCTTATAGTAAACAATAAACAATTTTACAGCGCAGAAAGGGTGTGCCATAACGGCAGTGGCTTCACTTAGCTGTCCATATAGTGGCGTCTACTTCTCTGTATGTATAGTCACATGCGAATGTTTGAACACCACTGATCAAATTACATGTTGTGTGGATTGTGAAGTGAAAATAAGTTAACACATCCTCGACAGGGAACAAACGTTAACACATTGGAAGTATGATCAAATATACCATATAATATGCACTATAACTTTTGCACAGACCACATTTTGTTTTTTTTTACCCTAGTACGCTAAATTCAGCAAATAAACAGTAATTGTGCATTAAAATGTGTTCTTTGTATAGGATGTATAACTTATTTTCACTTAGAAAATCAAGAAAACAAGTCATTTATCCAGGGGAGCCCAAACTAAATGTTTCTGCATTACACGCTGAGGCTGGCATGAACAACTGACACGCTTGTGTCTTTATGATTGTAAATTTTACAGATTTAAGTGCTACTGCACACAACATCAGTGTCATGAAAGCTTCCTTTAACATCATCCTGCGCACTACTTGTAATCCCACCCAGAACGACTGGGTGGTGTTTATTCTGCAGTATTACCGCTTCATATCTGCCAGCTCAGTATAGCACAAATTTTACTACACTGTACTTAACATCCCTGAAAAACTACCTTTTATAAGATGCTGGGTTTTCCACCATGTGGCTAAACGTTACTTATACTGGGCTTACATTAACCTTTTAGGCTTCCGCAGTATTTACACACTGTTAGTGGGAGCAGAAAACATGTCGGGGCTCTGGGCTTTCGGTTTGTTTCATTTCGTTTGTGCCTTTGTGCACAGATGCTGTGAAATGCATCCTTTGCTTTTGAATACGGTGTATTGCAGCATGCTGTGATTTTTGTAGGTCTTCCTTTCTTGATATTATCTGCCTTTTGCTACCTCCATTGTTTACAGTTCGGGTTGTTCAGTCTTTGTTCGTTTTTTGAAGTGAAAAAACAAACAGAGAACAAATTTAAATGCTTTTTTTATGCACATATTAATGCAATTTGTATTGATTTGCTGAGTTTTATATGATGGACAAAAATAACTTTTGCACAAGCAACATTATACGTTTAAATAATTTTTCAATATGTTAAATTCAGCAAATGAACTGTAATTTTGCATTAAAACATGCAGAAGTATGGTCTCTGTAGAGGAAGCGTTAGAAACAAAGCATCATTTGATCATGGGTGCCATTTTTTTTACCTAGTCAATGATGGGCTGACAAATCATTCAAACTGACAACTTTTTGTAAACGAATTCAATTTTGTTGATGAATTTTGCAGTTAAAAATGGTTTTCATCAAGGTTTTTCAGCAATATTTCATAGAAGCAATCAGAAAATTTCAAACAAAATGAAAAAGTCCTGCATACAAAGTAAATTGCTTCAGCATGAGTTAACTGCAGCTTTTATGGAGGGAGTTAAAACACAAAAACAGTGAGAGGTGGATGAACCTGATGTCCTCGATGATGACCCTGCACTGGCTAAAGTGCTCATTAGTTTCAGCTCCTTCAGTCGGATCAGGAGACTCTTCTACAGCTCCATCCTCGTCATTCTCCCCTTTACTCTCTGCACTGCTGTGGTTCTCCTCATTCTCCTCAGATGCCAACTCAAACAGATCATCATCACCATCATCATCTTGATCGTCGCTCCTGGCACTGTCAATAATACCTATGTGTACAGAGACCATGTGTTAAATATCAGCACATCGACACTGAAGATGGGTTTAGTTAAATACATCTTGACATGCTGGCTACAAAAACCTGATATGAATGACTAAACAATCCACAAACACGGGCCATAAAGCTCACCTTGCTGAGGAGCTTTAGCTGGGCTGGAGCTGCTGGAGCCAGAGACAGCGCTGAGCACAGAGTCCTCCAACAAATCCTCACTGTCAGGCAGACTCAACATTGACGATGACCTGTCACTCAGAGAGTCGGCTGCTACGCTCTGCAGAGAAATACAACACTTTAGAACGTCAATCAAGGGCTGGAAGACATGAACTTATATACATAATTATAGACATATATAATTATAATGCTGCATTTGCCATTGTAATATGCCTTGTGCTGCATTTAAAACACTTGTTAAAAAAAACATGTTAATCATGTGATTTAATCATGTGACATGCAATGTTTCAAAGTATAATTATGACCTTTGTTTAGTTTACAAAGTTCTCTACAAGGAAAAAGTTAAAAATAAAGACAATAAAAACGACAGAAATGTAAGAGGCAAAATGTGGAAATCTTGGTAGCCTCAATGGCTGTAAATTAGGATTATTAGGGTAAGAGAGGTGAAAAAGTGGTTCAAGTCAAGTTAAAACACTACTTTTAACAGATATGATAATCTGACAACTGACATAAACCTATATAAACATTTATAAAAGAAGAATCCGATATGTAGTAGTTGTCACAAAGGCTGCTTTGGTCTAATTTAATGTCACATTAATATTAAAGCTATCTTTTATACATATATGTTGTATGTGTTCCTAAGATCTTTAAGAAGCTCTATTACAATGTGATGACACAGTAATGACAGAGTTATGTATATTTTACCAGACTTCTAAGTGGGTACCAAATTTAGTCTCATAAGTCCTTTATGAAGTAGAAACAATGGTAAATCTGAAACAAAAAATATTTGGGGACGACAAACATCCTGCATGCTGTATAACCTCTCCACTATTAATGGATTTTGAAAAGTATATCGCAGTCCAAAGTTGATCTTAAAACTACCATAGAACATTGTCTTTGGCATCACAGTGTAATTATAACAACATGTACAGTTATGGCCATTGGTAGATACTATGGTCCAGAGAAAATCACAATTTGATGATTTTTCACAGGTAGGCAAAGGTAGTGGTGTTAGGTATCTTGCCCAAGGACTCTTATTGGTACAGTGTAGGGTATTTGCACAGGTGGGGAATCAAACCCCAGTTGTCAGCATAGAAGGAAAAACAGTATCCCAATTACCTATACAGACCACATTTAACTAATTCATAATAACACATAACTTTCTGTGAGAGATCTTTTACATCATAACCACTGACCTGTTGAGAAAATAAGAAAAATAAATATAACTCACCTTTTAAGTATGTCTCAGTGAGAGTTACATTTACTCTTATAAGATCTTTATAAATCACAAAGGCAATGCCATGACTCTGTAATAACCGTGTTACATATGAGCTGAACGCTTAGTGTGGGTGGGAACTCTAGCCGCAGAGTTCTGAATGTACTGTAGCTTTTGTATAGACTTTACAGTGAGACCAACAAAGAGGGAGTTAGAGTAGTCAATAAGGGACATAATGTAGACATGAACCAAAGTTTTTGCATCTTTATTGGTCAGGAACGGTCGAAGACAAGCAATGTTACGTAAATGAAAGAATGCAGTCTTAGTGAGGACCTTGATATGCAGATCAAAATTAAGTGATGGGTCGAGTAAAACACCAAGATTTCTAAAAGTAGGTGCAAGTTTAACGAGCAGGCCATCAATACTAACTGAAAAATTGGATGACTTTGTTAGTAAATGTCAACCAGTAAGACTTTTTATCAGTGCAATCAATACGATCAATTAGTGTACTGGGAGGGGAATCTGAGGGTGTGTGTGTACTGAGATATAACTGAAGATCATCAGCATAACATTGAAAGCTTAGGCCATGGCTACGAATAATATGGCCAAGGGGTGAAACGTAAATTAAGAAAAGTAGGGGTCCAAGAACTGAGCCCTGCGGGACCCCACATGTAACAGGAGAGGTGCAGGACTTCTGTGCACCAAGTGTGATAAACTGCTGCCTGTCTGTAAGATACGACCTGAACCATTGTAAGGGTGTGTCAGTGATACCAATAGAGAAAAGATGAGAAATGAGAACATCATGCTTAACAGTATCAAATGCTGCACTTAAGTTGAGGAGAAGAAGAATATTGAGAGAACCACTATCAGCAGACTGGAGAAGATCATTAACTATTTGCAGAAGAGCTGTCTCAGTGCTGTGGTGAGTACGGAAACCAGACTGAAAAGGCTCACGGAGGGCATTATCACTGAGAAATGTCTGGAGTTGGAAAGCAATCACTCTTTCCATTACTCTAGCTAAAAATGGAAGGTGTGAGATGGGTCTGTAATTAGAAAGAGAAGTTGGGTCCAATTCATGTTTCTTAAGTATAAGAGTAACTGCAGAAGTTTTAAGGGCAGGAAAAAACAAACCAGAAAAGAGACATGAATTCATCACTGCTGGAATTGGGGTGTTGATTACAGATGAACAGACTGAGTAGAGGGGTGGGGGCAGGGTCAAGCTGACAGGAGAATGCATTAGAATTAGTGATGAGTTTAGAGACAGAAAAGGAGTCAACAGGTGTGAAACAAGTTAGCTTTGTGTTCAAAGTAGGAAAATCAGTAAAGGGCAAATGACTGAGAAGTAGAAGGAAAGAGACTACAGATCTGATTAATTTTCTTTTCAAAGCAATGTAGAAAAGCCTGACATTGCTCAGCTGAATGGGGGCACGCTGACACAGGAGGATGGAGCAGTTTGTTAACAGTTCGAAAGAGTGTTTTTGGCCTAGACTTATTTATGATGGAGGAGTAGTAGTTGGAGCGGGCAGTATTAAGGGCATCCCAATATTTGTGGGTGTGTTGACTGTAAAGTAAAGATGGACAGTAAGGTCCGTTTTTTTATAAAGTCGCTCAAGACGCCGACCGATGGCCTTCCCTTAGTTCAGGAGTGAACCAAGGACACAAGTGGATGGCAGGGAGAAGTCCATTCTTAAAAGGGGGTAAATCATTAAGCAATCCAGAGATAGTGTCATTATAAAGAGAAACCATACTCTCAGGGGATGATAGGTTATGTATGTCAGACAGCGCTGAAGACTGAAGAGAAGCAGCAAACAGATTGAGATTGACAGACCTAATATCACGAGAGACAACAGATTTTTTTTGGAAGGAGGAGGAATAGAAATATGAAAACTACATTCAATGAGCTTATGGTCAGAGATACCAGAAACTGAACCAGAGACAGAGATATCCAGTAGAACAGAGTAAATCAAGAGTATGACCATGAGTGTGAGTTGGAAAATGAACATGCTGCATCAAATTAAAACACTCAAACTGAAATGAACTCAGGTGCAAAAGAGCATTTAGTATCAACATGGATAATGAAGTCACCAAGCACAATTATGGCACAGCAAAGAGATGAGATGATTGTGAGGAGTTCATTAAGTTCAGACAAGAAGATTGCAGCAGGTTTGGGAGGGCGATAAACTAACAGCAACAGTAGAGGTGCAACAGAACAGAATGCCTCTAAGTCAGCAGTCATTTCCTGCCATGTCATTTCACACAAGCAAGTATCATGACACAACCTAATGTCAGCAAAAACCTATGTCACTTGAGTTGACAAAAGTTAACAGTTTGTCCTGCTCTAGAACAAAGTGATTCAGTGTAATGACTGGGGTCTCCATACCGTGGCTATGTGAGAGGGCACCTCAGGTGGTGCTGGTAAGATGAGCTTGGTGTGGAAGTCCCTCGCCCACTCAGTGATGCCCAGCAAAATGCCCATCTGATGGAGCTTGTTAAGGTACCTTGTCTCAGACTTGGCTGCATCCAGGAGGATTGTTTTAGACTTGGCTTGGCCAATCACTTTAGACAGAGGCTCCAGAAAAACCTACATGATAAAATGAAAGGAGGAAAATAAAAGAGGAGTTGAAATTAGGCTTAAATATATAGTGAGGTAATTGTGAGAAATCCTGCATTAAATTAGCCAGCGAGCAGAGAAAAGGAGTGATGCCTCAGACTTTAATCTGACCCTAAGTGCAGCTATGGAGTTGTCTAATGAGAGAGGAAAAGCAGCTCCCCAGGTAGTGGGCTGACAGGAAAGTGCTCTTCTGACCCTGCCAAGAATGCAACCAGCTAACTGACACTTAGCAAGGGTTGTCATGCCAACAACCCAGTTACTCTTCTTTCTTTTTTTCTCCCTCCCACCTGTTGTTTGTGTTTCACTCTTCTTCATAGTATTTTAACTATGTATCATGGACAGCATTTATCCCCAAGAGGGTCTATAAGATTCCCCAGTATTTTCACACTGACAATTTCGGCCTCCCAAAGTAAGGGTAACACACCCTTGTAAAATCTTTCAAAGTCACAGCATGCCTCCACACATGAAAACGCTTTTTACTACACTCAGAGATATCTGAACCTCACCTGCTGCAGGAGCTCTTTGCAGATTCTTGTAGGCATCCGAGACACACACTCAAGCACAAAGTTGGCCGCAGTGCTGAAGGAACCATTTTCATCACAGTATAAATCTGTGATGAGAAACAACACAGACACGATACCAATCTTTAGAAGTAACTAATGATAACAAAAAACATTTCACGTTGTTCCTTATTTGTTGCTAAGCAAGAAAATCAGTTGAAAGTGCAGATTTGAAACCGTTTTATTATAATTTGATTAGTGATTTTAAGTTGTGTGTACAGTTCTGTTCCCTGGTAAGATAAAAAGTCCTTTGCAAATTTGCCATGTTTTTGTCATTTCATGACATCAAAAAGTCAAAGCTGTTGATACAGAATCCAGTGTAGATTATTCGCAATAGTTGTGTCACTTACTATGTAATTAAGAATGTAATTATGCAATAACATTTGAATAGTACAGCAATACAAAAGAAATAAATCTTTACTTATTAGTGCTAAAATTGTCAGGTTTCACTGCATGTTTTCACTGATGATCCTGCATTTTACAATATTGTGTATTAAATAGATTAACAACTACTGAATAGTTTTGACTTTTTATTTTATCTTGAATGTTCTACAACAGTACGAAAAGCTCTAGACCTTTTATTGTAGTGACCCAATAGATTATTTTCTAAGTTTCTGTGCTTCTTCATATTATCATTAGTGTTATATTACAAATAGTGTTACACTTAATATTGCTGTTATTATTATTATTATGTTTTTGTTTTTTATTTTTTTGCTTTGCTGTGATAATTTATGTTTTTCCAAAAACCAAGCACAGACAATTCCACACTTATGGATCACATTAATTAATTAATAATAACTGAAATTCCTTTTTGAAATAATAATAAAAAAAACACTACTGATATAAATTAAGTATACATATAGCTTGTGTCGGAAGAAAACCTCATATCTCCATTTTTAAATTTTTGCCATAATCTGAAAGTGCCTGTTGTCATTTACATTTTTTGTAAATATCATGATGAATGGTGTGGGGAAAAAAGTCTGGTTCCATTGTCTTACATTAAAAATAATGTAGGTTTTTTTCCTTCTCCTGTGAAATTATTATTTTGGAGATACGAGGTTTTGCTCCGACAACAGCGATATACAGTTTTTGGATGCCCCTGGGTGCAAATATAGATAACACAATTTTATACATTCTCTTTATTTGCTGAATTTAACATATTGGAAAAAAATAATTACACATAAAATTTGGCTTGGGCAAAAAAATGAGATTTTATGTTTTTTTCTGATATGTAACACTCAGTAAATAAATAGAAAGTGTCTGCTTATATAAGTACAAAAATGCCATGTTGAAGTTTATTGCCTGTAGAGAATGTGTTAACTTATTTTTACTTAGATGATGTCGATGGTGCTGACTGTGAATGGTGCAGAGGAGCGGAGGAAACAGCTCTTCTTAAAAATGAAAACAACTTCTTTGGCTAACTTTGATCAGTGAAAGGATTTATGACTTTTTTAAGATTCTGTATAATCAATGTTTTCAGGTCTCTTTCTACCAGAGAAGATTTTAAACTGTTGTGTCAGTCTTATCTGGGGCAGTATGAATAAGAACAGTTCTCCCCTCTCCAATGAGTCTGTGTTGCACCGCAGGCATCTGCGTGCTACTAATGAAGCTATCATCTCGTCTGATAAACAGTTTTCCCAAAGAAGTGTGTCATTTCCAAAAAGGATGAATGATTTAAATGGCTTTACCTTTTCTGAACATTTTAATGTCAATCCTATAGATTTATTTCAAAGATTCATTGCAGTCCTAGTATTAACATATTTAAAAGAGAACAAGGTTGCAAACATACCCACTACATTTTTTCTGCATGCAATCAATTTGGTCACTGTGTCAAATGCAAAATCAAATATAAAGCAACAACCAGAAGTGCACATGGACCCATGTGACCAACTCAACTAACACCAGATGCTCATGGCAGTGCTGGAGACAGGGACTAAGGCCAGTAAGTGCAGTGACACTAGCTCCTACCTTCTTGTGCAACTGCCTGTGCCAGTGAATCCTCCATGTGATTGGCCAGCAGAGCTGTGGGGGTGTTAGAAATCCCATCAGCCACCACGATTGAGACCAAGTGGCCGGCAGTACCGACAGGGTCCAGGGCCTGAGCTGCTTCAGAGAACAGTTTATCACTGGTGGCTGAGGTGATTCTCAACATCACTCCAGGAGAAACTTCCAAAGCCAGCAGGTCTGTGTTTCCTGCATCAAAGACCATCTTTAAAGACATGTACTTTCTAAATCATGTGATTATTACTAACACACTTTTTGTCTTATTACTGTTATAACTAACTCATTTTGTGTTAATACATCAGTCTTTTCTGATGTTTGATGTTTGTGATGTAAAAATTAAAAAATCAGATCAATATAGTTTAGTTTATAATAAACCATAGAACTACAGGTGACTTTGAGGTTTTATCTATTTTTGAGTGTGATATGACATATTTAGCTCACAGGAGCGTTTTATAAAATAGGAACATTTGGCTGTTAAATACAAACACACATTTTTGCTATGTTTTTGCCATTTTGACATGTATAAAAAGCTGGAAATGTGGCTGCAAATTAAATGTAAATTAATTTCGCATTATCAGTTGATTGTATGGAAAATTGACAGTAATAACTAAGGATTTCTAAGGGTTAACAGCCTTGCTCAGTCTTGTAGCGGTGTAGCTGAGGTGTCATACCGCAGTATTTGTCGATAAAGTCTTTGAGTGGTCCGTGATTGGGCTGGAACACCAGCTCCCACTGGCTCCACTCTCTCAGATCCTGCAGCAGTGGGGCGGTCAGCAGGCTTGCTATGGCCTGTTCACGGCTCACCTCCCCCAGCAAGCCCACTGTCTCTCCCAACCCGTCCCTGAGGTGACGCAGAGGACATACAAACATGCACACACAGATCAGACACACTGCCAAAGAACACAGAATCCCTAGAGCTTCTACAATAAACCCAGCTTTGTTCTACTTTTGGCTCTGGCTCAAGCAAATTAACTTCTTCAGCCCTGTCATTGCTGGATATAACAAAAGCACAGCGTAATATGATAGTAAATGTTCAGGTCACAGAAAGGAGAAATTTTGTCAAAACATTGTAAATTTTGTGTATATGAGTAAAAGATTTTTCATTATGATTTGAATTTAAGGACAAGATGCTCTTATGCTATTTTGCTATACTTTGAAACAAGCCTGCTCATTCACTGCGGCCCTCACATTCATTCAATTACAGCTTCATTAATGGCTCTTTTGACAATGCTAATGATTCTTTACAGCTATAGACCACTTTCACACTTCCGTATTTGACACAGGCATTGAACAAAAAAACATGTTAACAGTTTAAGAATAAGAATCTAGAGGACACACAGGTTTTACACCTTTATTAAGGCATTTACCTTATTTTTCAAGGAAACCATTGATTGGTGGAGCAGTTTTTCTTTTCAGAAAAGAGCAAGTTTGACAAGCATTTGTTCAACAATCACCTCCAGCTAACGTCAGCTGATGTTTACTGGAATATATTTTTTTAAATTGTTTTTTTTGTTAGTATTTTTACTGTGAATTCGGTAGTACCCACTGTTGATCTCACTGGACATTGCTGACAAAAAATGGTTACTGCATTCACTCTATGGAAATCATGTACTGAGGTTGCAAAAACATGAGTTTATGTAATGAAAATAATATTATTTAAAAACAGTAAACACATTCTGACAAAGCTTATTTGCTTCACTTAGATAGTTGTAACAAAATGCAAAGCTCTGTACATGTAAAAATAATTTAAATTATTGTATAAATAAGACTTATTATTCACAATTACCTACACGAAATTTCATGTGTGATTAATTGTGATTAATTATTTTAATCATTTGTCAGCCCTAGTAATTGCATACTTATATTTAAATAGCATTAAAAAAGACAGTAATACCTCAAGATAAGGGTTAAGTGTTAAACAGGAAGGTTTGTTTAGAGCACAAATTGCAGTGACATAGTCAAACCTAATCCATAAAGCGAATCATACGCAGGCCTGCTCAAACTGGAAATATATACATGTCTGGCCTTCAAACTGTAGTAAGTGTTGTGCAGAGGTATACCTGTGTGTGGAGTGCAAGAGGAGATAGAGCCTTACCCTGGGTCTTTAGGCAGCAGAGGGCACTCGTAGCGGATGGCACTGCTGATGACCTCCCCACTCAGCTCCCTCTGGCGCTTGGCAAAGTCCAGAAGGGTGCGGAGATGCCCGTAGCCCAGCTCTCTACTGTCTCTGATCCTGTACTGACTCCTCAGTGCAGCCTCAATGAATGGGAGCTGCTCAAACACAGCACAGGGACAAGATGTGAACTGGAGGTTAGCAAATCTCTCTGCACATGAAAAGTTTGGGGACAAGAAGTTTTTGATACAAATTAGCAGTTTTTTATTGGTATGACATGATGGCCCAATATCCTCTATTTTCTTAGTATGAGGTTTGTTTGTGTGGTTTCACATAGCAGGCAGTCAATATAAATTCATTCATACACAAGCATTTTTCAACCTCTCTTTATCCCTTAGAATTGAACAGGCTTTTACTCCTGTGCCTTTAAGACTGATATGTACACAAGCTCTTTGCCTCATTTAGAAAGTAGTCCAGGCTGAAACGCTTCTCATAAATTCAGTGCGAATGAGCAAAGCTAAACCGCCGTATGCCGAATAGGAGGATATATGTAAATGCACTGGTTTTTGACACCACAGAAACTGTGAATTCAAAACAGTTGTTTTTTCAGCTCCCTGTCTACACATGGACCACATGGACTGGGGAGAGTATGGTATGTTTTGAAACTTTCACGTTTTCATACTATGACAAACTCTTGTTTAATTGAAAAGTAACAGTGAAAATCAAAAACAGCAAAGTGTCCCCAAAGGCACAGCATTGTATGTCACCTTCATTCACTGTTAGTGTTCCATGTAGCATAAACGCCACAATTCATCATCAGAGACGTAACACTTCTATCATCTAACTAAAGAAGAAACATCGTATCATCCAGATATCTAAGACTCACTCGTGAAGGGTCTCCCTCCCCGCACTGTTTAATGAACTCATACACATCCTGCTGGTTGGGTCTGAAGCCACATGCTCGGACGTCCTGGTTGTTGATAGCTACAATGCCGCCTGTAGCATCTTGTAGCACCTACACATAGAGACCACAAATAAATGATGGTTATTATATTAATACACTGTAAAGAAATAAAAGTGATTGTTTCAACTCAAAAATGTTAGTTACTACAATTTAGTTTATTGAACTTAAAATAGTAAGTCAACAGATCTCAAGACAGAGATTCTATTTCTTTTAGCACGCTATAGAAGTTCAATCAACTCACAATTTTAAGGCAGCATGGTAACATGTTAAAAATCTGGCGGAGGATCAACCAGATCTTTATTACATCGTCATTGTCTGCCTGCTTAGGATCTTCAAAGGTAATGTAAATCACAAGTAAGAAAGTATGTGAACTGTGATAAAGTTTTAAGGAATCCCTTAGCAGGAAAACCAGGAGCACAAGATAAAAACTCAGAAAGCTCTGTGTTTTATAACTACAATTGAGAAAAGTTGAGAGAAAGCAATATGCAACAAACATGTACATAAAAAAATCTAAGGGTTAAATACAAGTCCTGATTGTTGTGTAAATGGATGGAATTGGATACATATTAAACGGTTCCACACAAAAAGATCTCACAAAATGTTGTACTTTGATCATATGGAAAATGTGTCTTCCTTCAAGCTCATGCACATTAATCCCTAGAAAACAGGGAAATTCATTCTTGTTCAAATCTATTTTTTTCGCTGCTGTTGGAACAAAATCTCCAAAATGGTAACTTTAGTGGAGTAGAAAAGACATACATTGCTTTTAATGTACATCAATGGAACTAGACTTTTTTCCAAGTCATTCTGGGACATCTCTTTTGGTCCATTCATCATGAAATTTACACACAATATAAAGGGCTACAGGCATTTTCAAATTATGTCAAAAACGATAAAACGGCAAAAACAGAGATACAAAGTTTTGTCCTGACAGTAGCAATTTACTGGTTTACCATATGCTTTTCCAATCTGTTACGACATTTTCTCTATTTTGTTTCAATCACACTTAGCTTCAGTATATTTCCAGGCTGTTTCTTCATTCATTTATTTATTTATTATTGTTTTCTCACTGTTGCCTTTTGTACTGACCTCAAAAAAGACAACAGAACTTACACAATAAAAACAATCTCTTATTCCTACAGACCACGAGTGACGCACACCCCAAAATATTAGTAAAGGGATTGTCTGTACTTGCCTGTGTATTTTTGAGCAGGAACTCTAGAAAAGAGCCCTGCTGCAGCTGGCGGAACTCCTTGAACTTAAAATGCTCTACCACCTTTTTCTCCAGCCTGCAGAGGTAAGGCAGAGTGACTGTGCCGATGAAGTTGGACATGCATTCCTTGAAGTACTGCTTCACTGCCGCTGAAACCATGCAAACAAAGCTGTTTAGCAACACCAACACATTATTATGAATTTGATAAGTTACTGTTGGGCGTACGTACATTATACGTTATTTTTTGCCACAATTTTTGTTGTATTTTGAAAGTTTTTGTTATTTATTCCTTTTGAACAAAAAAAATGGAAAAATGTTGGAGAATATAAATTGTGTTAAGCACCCAACTGGACAACAATAACTTCGTAAATTCTCTAAGCAGGACAGACAGTGATAATAAAAAACACAGACACCTTCAGTAGGAGGCGCTTCACTGGTCATCTCCTCAGATGGTTTCTTTTCCTGGCTCTGTTTCTGGGGTTTCTCCTTTGGGACCAGGTCGCTCGGGACAGCAAGGGAGCCACCACAGACAGCCAACTGAAACAGAGTCCGAGCCAGCCGGTCTCCTGATACATACATGAGGAAGTCCTGAACCCACTGAAGACACACAAATATACCACTTTATTGTGCTTTTATCCTTGATGGCTTTTAATGCTTGTAAGGTCTTTTTTAAATCTGCGCATATATCCACCACTACCACCACTCCTTCAGGGATAAGAGCTTATTCATTTATTTTCCCCCCTTTTTCCCTTAATTTTATCGTAAATCAATATCATTTCACAGTTTATTTATAGGTATTATAGGTAGTGGTAAAGCTGTGTACATGCCTCAACTGAATCTCAATTCATATAAGATTATCTATTTTGAATTTTGGAGTTTCAAAAATGTAATTAAAAATTGGCAAAGTCGTATTAATTAATTATTACGTGGCAACTACGTTATCTAATTGTCAGGTCATTCTTAAAAATCCTCTTATAACAGAACTCAAAAATGCAGCATTTAAAATTTCACATTGATCGTATGTACCAATGCTAGGAAACAGCTTTAATGGCGCCCCCAATTGACATATATGCACAATTGACAGGCTTTTGCTTTTTGAAGAATCTTTTGTGACACAAGTCTATCAAGTCAAATTAGAATCAAACAAGGCATTACTGAGTTACAAGTGTTTTAGTCAACAGTGCTCAGATCCAGAATGATTGGTATGTGCCAGGTTTAGATTCTTGTGGATAACCTGATTGCAGTTTCGTGCGCACTGGCTGAAATACCTAGGACAAGTTTGCAAAAGTAGGTTTTGTAATATAGCTCAAAATGTGTTGGGGGGGTGGGGTGTTTTGAGTTTTTGATGAATTTTGATTTAATATGAGCCAACAAACCAGCAGCACCCAGATGTTTGTAGGCCTCATGGTGTACAAGGTATGGGCCTAAATGTAAAACACTATGCTGTAGCGCCTCCTTCAGGCTAATGAGGCAAATGTCATTTGCCTGTGAAGCTTGAGGGAGTGCTACCTATTGACCAAGTCTCGTGTCCGAGTTTCAGGCCTTACAGTTTGGTCTGCACAATTTCTTTTAGGGAAAAAACAACAAAAATAATTTATGTGAATCTCAGCAAATAGGAATCCGGCACCTTTTATGCTTGGACCCCTAACAATAATAGTGACAACAACAAGAAGAGACAGAAAACAGATGGGACAGAGACACACAGACAGCAGGTTAGACAGGACAGAGAATTAAAAACATAAACTGATAGGTAAAACCTGCATGTACATACATTCATATGGATTTTAAGTTTGAAAAAAGGTTTGCTGTACGTGGGAGCAGGTAATACTAATATTAATAATAATAATAATAATAATAATAATACATTGGATTTATAACACACTTTTCATTTATAGTAAATCTCAAAGTGCTCACAGTATAAAACATTAATTAAAAGATAATAATCAAATAATACTAATAAAATACGATGCTTTATTGTCCATATGTCCACCTAAAAAGATATGTCTTTAGTCCCTTTTTAAAACAATGAGTTGTCTGAGGCTTCCTCAGATGGTCAGGCAGGGCATTCCAAAGGCGTGGAGCTGCAGAACAAAAGGCACGGTCACCCATGGTACTAGGTTTTGTTCTGATTGGAAGAAGACGGTGGAGATGCACAGAGCAAAGGGCTCGTAGATGTGTCTGTGGTACTAGCAGTTCATTTAAGTAAGAGGGAGCCTGGCCATAAACACATTTGTGTGTGAGGAGGAGAACCTTGTATTCAATCTTCTTAGTCACAGGGAGCCAGTGAAGAGACTGAAGAACAGGTGTAATGTGCTCATTTTTGCGTACCTTCATCAGGACCCTGGCAGCACTGTTTTAAACATACTGTAATCTCAGAATACTCTTACTAGGGAGCCCTAAGAGAAGAGCATTACAGTAGTCCAGTCTTGAGGACACAAACGCTTGGACCAGTCTTTCAGCATCAAACAGACTGAGGATAGGACGCAACTTGGCAATATTTCTGAGATGGTGGTAAGCAGTCTTACAAATATGTTTAATATGACTATCGAAGGTGAGTTGTGAATCCAGTTTAACACCCAGGTTGTTGACTGTAGAGGATAAAGAAACGTCTTGTCCAAAGAGTGTAATACTGGAAACATGGGATAGCCGAATCAGCTGTTGGGTTCCAACCATAATTACCTCAGTTTTTGCACTGTTCAGTTGAAGAAAATCATGAGCCAACCACACTTTTATTTCCTCCAAGCAGTCAGTAAGTTGTGTGAGAGGGGTTGCTGACTGAGAAGTTGATGACAGTAATGATGGTGAAGAGCCAACTTTCAGGTAAAGTCATCAGCATAGCAGTGAAAAGAAATTCCATAGCGTCTGATAACATTGCCCAGTGGCAATAAATACAGAATAAAAAGGATGGGGCCAAGGACCGATCCCTGAGGAACTCCACAGGTCACTGAGTGAGTCTGAGATCTGGCTTTCCCAAGCTCAACGAATTCTGTTCTGTCCATTAAATATGATTTGAACCAGTCCAATGCAATGTCTTTGATGCCAATGATGCAACAGAGCCTGTTCAGAAGTATGCCATGGTCAACAGTGTCAAATGCTGCAGACAGATCCAGGAGGACAAGAAATGAAGGAGAGCCAGTATCTGCTGCCATTAATAGGTCATTTGTAACTTTGATCAGGGCAGTTTCAGTGCTGTGGGCAGAGCGGAAACCTGATTGGAACTGAAAAAGATCATTATGCCTGAGATGATCCAGAAGACAGGCTGCAACTGTTTTCTCCAAGACCTTGGAGAGGAAAGGGAGGTTTGAGATTGGCCTGTAGTTTCCAATACGACATCAGGGTTGAGGGAGAATTTTTTTAGCCGTGGTTTAATTATAGCAGTTTTTAGAGCAATAGGAACTTGACCAGTTTGGAGAGAGTGATTTATTGCGGTAGTAATCAGAGGACGATGGCGATGTTAGCTTTCACCATGACTGTGGGAAAGGGATCCAGATTACAGGTGGAAGAATTTGTGCCTCTTAGTGTGTCTTCAATCTCTCTCTGTGAGACTACAGAGAAACAGCTCAGAGGTTCAGAGACCTCAGACTGTAACGAAGCAACCTGCATTGGTATGGTGGAAGAGGTTGATAATGCACCACGAATTGTGTCAATTTTCTTTGAGAAGAAAGTCAGAAATTTATCACACTGCTCATGTGTGGTTTTAAGTGGCGGGAGAGCTTGGGGTTGGAGGAGGAGGTTTATTGTTGAAAACAGCTGTTTGGAATTTCCCATTCCATTTGTAGTAATTTTGGAGTAATATTGTGAGCGAGACACTTTGAGAGACCTTGAGTAGGACTTCTGATGCTCACGATAGGCAATCCTGTGAACAGTGAGCCCGGAAGCTTTATAACGTCGCTCAACGATACGACCAGCTGTCTTCATTTTCCGTAGATTTTCAGAGAACCAGGGAGCAGATCGAGAGAAAGTGACCACTCTAGATTTGACAGGAGCATGACAATCCAGAACACTGCTTAAGCTTCCATTATACAAGTCCACTGCATCATTGGCTGATGATGGGTTTGCTTGAAGGAGATGTTGTAAGTCCTTTATCATAGACTCTTGGTTAATATTTTTCAGGTTCCTGAAACTAATTTCCCGCTTTGACTGTGTGAAAGACACTGATTGTGGTATTTCCATGGACACAACCCTATGGTCAGATACACCCACATCATACACAGACAGATTAGTAACAACAGAAGAGCCAGTGATGACCAAGTCTAGAGTATGTCCCCTAACATGTGTGGGAACATCAATAAGCTGGCTAAGGTTGAAACAATCCAATAGCTGAAGAAATTCAGCAGCAAAATGGCAGGAAGAGGTGTTTACATGGATGTTCATATCGCCTAATATGATAATATTTGCTGATGTTGGATAGAAAATAGAAAGAAGGTTTGACATCTCAGGTATGAAAGATGAATTCGATTTAGGCAGTCGATAGATGAGAAGAAACGTCACGGGTGACAAAGAATTACACTTAAATGCCATGCATTCACAGGACAGGTGAGGCAGGGGAAGTGGCAACAGCTTCAAATGACTGCGGTAGATGACAGTCAGGCCACCACCGCGACCTGTGCTACGGGCTTTCTGTAAATATGAATAGCCAGAAGGACAAGCCTCATTTAAAACAGAGAAAGCCTCTGGTCCATGCGGTGTTTTTCTTCTTCATTTTCAAGTTGTTATAAAGTTGTTATAATGCCTGTAATGTACAAGGTTTTGCACATGTTTTGTATAGTGGTCAAATACTATATAATAATATAAAGAGAACTAAGCATAAAACATTATAGACATATGTTATCAAAGCACACCTCCACACAGACACACTCACAGAGACACTGCTGAACAGCACAACGGGTCTCATGAAAATGATAACCAGGACTTATTAGCATTCAACCTATCTGATCAAAGCCAAGGCAGCATGGAAAGGGCATGATCATGTGTTCTATTTGATGTATTGCAAGAAATTACCCAGTAACACGATAAGCCCTGCAGTTAAGAGGGAAGTCACAACATGGTCAGAAGTTCAAAGAGGAAAAGCCTGAATGCTGAGGGTGTAAGTGGAGCTGGATAATGACCTCTCTATGAGTTCTGGCCCGGATTAATAGATTACAAGTGCGACATCACATTAACAAGGCAAGGACGTCCTGATCCCTCTCCGCTGCTCGTCTGCGACCCACTTACATCCTTACCAGAAGCTTAAAGGAATTACAGCAGAGCCTTTCATGGCAAAATAAAGCATGAAATAAAAAGCAGGCTTGTTACGACAATTTTTTTCAACACACCCAAATCCCTGACAAGCGGACACCCACCCATCTTGCAGACGACAGACACTTCAGTCTGGCAAAAACTCATCACTCTTGAAAGAAATTCGGCCAGGATGGGACAACGGGGAAATGAATAAGCCCTTAAAGTCAATAAAAACTGACTTAAACGTAACGAGTGTCTAATCTGTCAAGCTGACGTCACTCTGCGGGTCAGACTATTTCAGTCCGGTGTCACATAGGAGAATGACACAGTAAGCTTTTATTCTGTACTGCACTGCTTTGCATTGTATGCAACCATATACACAGGATTGTATGACCCACATAAAACCTTTCATCAGCAGAAAAGTCTACAGTACTCTACAGAGCTAAAAAAAACAAGCCTTGAAGAACTTGTAATACAGAATCCAACTTATTCCCCTCACTAGCTAAAGGAGAAGCTGTTCACCTTGGTCATCCTGTTATTAAAAATGCCCATGGAGTTGGTGAAGACCTCCATGACAGCCTCAGCAGCGGTCAGATTGGCATACTTCTTCCTGAGCTCCAGGTTGCCAGTGGAGGAGTAGAGTGGCGCTCCCTGGGCAGGCTCCAGCAGGCTCTTTTTGATTTTAAAGAGTCTGGCCTGCACGTCCTCTTCAATCTCCTTCTGAATGACCTCTCTGGCTTTGTCCATGCAGGCGTTCTCACAGTTATATGCTTTTGCCAACGTCTAAAAGAAAAAAACAAGAAGAGAAACAAATGGAGGGACACCACTCATGGCTTTCTAGTGCATGTATACTAACTCAGTGGGCCTTTCATGGCTTACCGATATGGGCAGCCCAACACTCTGGATCCTGATGCCCAGTTCATATGGTGAGTCACAGTTATACTGGTCTGCAAGGTACTGCATGAACTCTGCGAGGTCTACCTTAGTTCTGTTACGATTTCTCCTAAAGTTACGCAGACTCTATAGAAAGCAGAAATTAATTAGATACAGGAC
Organism: Pygocentrus nattereri; assembly: GCF_015220715.1. Taxonomy (NCBI): domain Eukaryota; kingdom Metazoa; phylum Chordata; class Actinopteri; order Characiformes; family Serrasalmidae; genus Pygocentrus; species Pygocentrus nattereri. The sequence goes on from NC_051223.1 coordinate 17,869,979, forward strand.
ATAAATAAACAGAAATATGCACGTGGTCTGCTACCTCAGGCTGTGCTGAACAACATGTTGCACTGAACTTACTTGATTCAGAGGCATACATAATTGCTATATGAATAAAACATCACAACATTATTTATTTTTTTAGGTTAGTTACTTCAATTAGTTGTGTTGATGTGATATATTTTATATGGAAATGGGGAAAAAATGAATATTTTGATTGTTTTTGTTTAAAAATGATTTTTTGTTATTTGTTCAAATACTTAAAATCTTTAAACATCACATTAAAAGAAATAAATAATATCTCTTAAAAAAAATCACTACTTCAGAAAAAAAACAAAAACAAAAAAGGTATTATTTCACAAGGGGTTAAGGTTTAGGACAGATATCTCCTAGTATAAAGTATCATATAAATGATGACATACTTTATTACTCAATTAATGCACTGGGTTTAAGTAGATCATAACATATTTCTTGTAAATATCTAAGGTCTAAACACTAAACTGTTTATTTGTTTGTATTCTGGGACTGAATTAATCCAGTAGAATGGTCAAAATGAAATATTTTGTTGATTTACTAAGATTAAGTACACCTCACCTACAGAGAACACACTTCTGCACATTTCTAATGCATAATTACATAATGCAAGGAGTGTAGGGCTGACAGATTATTTGTTGTTATATCAAAAATACTATTCGAAAGAGTGCAATCTAAAAATCACGAGCTGCAATATTCAAAATCGTCTACATTATCAATGGGCAGTCTGCCTCACTATGTTCAGTGTTCAAAGCTCAAACCAGAAGAACTATATATATATATATATATGGTATATATAACACCTCACCCTAAGAATATCCACAGTTTCGATCTGCTGTATATCGTCATCTTTGGTGCTGCTGTCTATTTTGAACATCCGGTGTACAAGCGGGAACTTGCAGAGAGGGCCTAGGTGGAGCTCCTCAAAGCGCTTCTTGTTCTTGAGGCTGGCAATAGCCTGACCCAGCTCATACAGAGTGCAGATAGAATAAACAGCCTCTACTGACTGACATTACAGAGGAAACAAACAGAAGACAAACACAAAAAAGATTATTAAGGTTAACAAAAGTTAATACAGGTTGCATTATTAGTCACAGGTGTTCTTTTAGGAGGATGTACATTGACCTTGTAAACTCCACTCTGTGGTGTCATGTACAAAAAACAGATGGGAATCAGTTTTTGTGTGACCATTCTAAACTCTTTTTGGTTCTTAGGATTAAACAGGCTGTTTTATTCCTGTGCCTGCAAGACTAACATATTTAAAGCATGTTTTTGCTTCCTTGTATTGGGCTGCAACACTCCTTATAACTTTGTTGTGAATGGGCAGGGCTAAACATCTGTAGGCTCAACAGGTGGATATATGTAAATGTGTAGGTTTTCATGACACAAAAACAGTGAATTTAAAATGGCCTGTTTCTGCACTTTAAAGTCAAATTTATCGACTGTATACAGTACTGTGCGAAAGTCTTAGGCACCCAAGACACATTTTCAAAATCTATTTGTTTGTGTAGTATGTGTTTATTTGCTGAGAAACGTGTGAATATTTGAACAAAATGTATAGAATATTAATGAATAATGATAGATAGATAGATAGATAGATAGATAGACAGACAGACAGACAGACAGACAGACAGACAGACAGATAGACAGATAGATAGATAGATAGATAGATAGATAGATAGATAGATAGATAGATTTTATGGATGTTAGTGTGTTTGTTTAACCATTTTCAAACCTCTCCTCGAGGAAGCCCAGTATTATATGTAGTTAAAAAGCAACTCCAGGTTTGACCAATCAGTGCTTCATTAAATTGTGCTCAGGATTTAATTGATGATATTAACAAGTCTCTGTGGCGGCTGTGAAGGTGTCAAGGAAAAATATGGACCCAAGAAATTCTTTTGTTTTTATGTTTATAAATGACTGTAGAGTTGTGTTAACCTTCAATCAGACAGCATGCATTATAGGGAGAGCTTAATTAATATTTAAAGTCTTTGTATTAATCAACAGCATGAATTAATATGTTAATACTTAAAATGTGCCATCATTAATGGCTATTTGAATTTGAGCTCTTTATTAATATTAACATTTCCTGATGAGGTAAGTATTAGTCTATGTATTACATACATGCCCACTATTCAGCTTAAGGTTTTGTTGATCACTCTCTAAGTTGTATGGTAAGTAGTTACTCGAGGTCTCCTCCAGTTCTAACTGACTGGAAGCTCATGTCTTTGGGAATTCATTGTTCTGTCCATCTGCATGCAAATCTGCAGCAGGCAGAAAAGCTTCTCACCTGAATGAAGAGGTTGATCTCTTTAATGGTGCGTTTGAGTTCTTTCACAGCAGGCAGTTGCCAGTTAGGGTCGATTCTCACAGAGAACAAGGAGGGCACTTGCAGGAGCATGCACACTTTGCTGATCACCTATTAAAACAAAACACTCAGTGTGAGATTTATTGTTGGATCTTACAACTAACAGCTGCATCTTAGTGCTATAGTCATATTTATTTCATATGTAAAAAAAACAGCCTCTGTATGCTCTAGTGCATGTTTATGAAGATGCGTACCTTCTCAACAGTGACATGCTCCCCCTCCACTGCAATGGCTCGGATGGCATCTTCAACCAGATTATTCACGTTATCTGGGTCCATGACCCTTCTCCTGCGCCTGCCCACACTCCCTTCCTCCTCCTCCTCCTCCAGTGCCTCTACTGCCCGAACATTAGCTCCATGTACCTCTCTCAGCTGGGCGTGGTGGGCACTGTGAAACACCAGAGTGCTTGCGTCATGGTTCTCCTTCAGCCTCCTCTGCTCAGATCGGGACAGTCTAGTGCCAAGAACTGGGAAGTCCTCCAGCGATGCACTGGAAGAAGTGACTGGAGAAGCAGCAGCAGGAATGGACTTAACTTGAAGAGGAGAGCCAGTCTTGGAGCGGACCACTTTTTCAGCCAGCCCGTTGGCCACCAGTGTAGGCTGTGGGCTCACAGAGACCTTAGTGACTGTCTTTGCTGGTGTTGCTGTAAAGTCAAAAGAAACAAGGGAAATTTCTGTGAAACCTGTAACTGAGCTATTAGTACTGCACTGAAACTTAATAAAAAAATTTTATTTAAACATTTTCTCCCTTTCCCCACAGGTCGATCAGCCAAGACATGCTTGGTGAAGTTTTTTTTTTCTCAGTTTTGTACTGGACATACAAGGTTAATGTAACTAACAAGAAGCCTATACCTCACCAATTAACCCCTTTTCACAGTAGCTATAAAATTTCTGGTTTTTGCACTAGTCATTTTTTTTCTTTAGTAATACTGATGAATTATATTTCCATTGAAATCCAATAGAAGGAAACTGGATTTCTGTCTTTGTATCTGAGCAAGCAAGTTAACATTTATTCAAGTGGCTCCTCGTTGTGTTCAAATGGTTCTTGTTTATTGTGGAAGCTTTAAGTTATTGTTGTGCTGTCTGTTTTATTTCAGAACAGCTGTCACTGTGGGGAGATGAAAATTGTTTTCACAGCACAGAATTACTTTCCATTTCACACAGAGAGCCAAGAGTGTCCTAGTTAATCTGATAACAGAACTATTAGGAAAACTATTTTACTTGATTATATCAACTTTTTTTTTACAACTGCTATCAAGCTGTAAAAATAAAAACTGTTATCAAGTGTTTTACAAATTGCACTACATTAAATCCACTTAAACAAGACTAATTATGCTCTTTCTGTGTTGTTTGAGTACAAATGATATCCATGATATGCTAAGAAAAGCAACCTGCTATATATATAAATAAACCAGACACTGCTGATCGACTACATGGGATAAGAGGTAATTGTTTAAATAGGATTTGATCATTTTGCTGAACAATCACTTCAGGCCTATCAGTGAGTGAAAGCAAATAGCCATGGTATTTTGAAAATGACATCATGACTGGTCAAATTTTTCATTTTGGGGATTCTGTTAACATACTAGCAGAGCCTCCTGGTTCCGGCTGTACACTTAGCAGCGGTTGGCACGGAGATGCCTTCTGTTTGTTTGCATGACTGTCATACAGCGACATATACAGCTTCAGTGGCAGTACTGCACCGAAATGGAGAAAGTAGCCATTCTGCAGCTGTGTAATGGACGTTCCAGCAGCTGGGTAGACTCTGATAACTTCTTTAACTTTTTCCAGCAGCTCTCGGTGGGTCATGTCATCTTCCTTTGGTGCAGAACTAGCACCAAAGGAGATTCCAAAAGTAGACGTCAGAGGAGGTGGGGTTTTACTCAACGCTGCCGAAGGCCTAGGGGTTGCCTTGTGTGTTCTGTGAAAGACATTTTCATTTTCCACCAGTAAATCTTTGGACAAAGAATCAACGAAAGCGCCAACTGAGGAGAAGCCAAGCTCTGCCAAAATCAAGTTCTGCTTGTACTTCTGAGCATAGAATACAGCCAGTTTCTTCAGGGGGATGCCATGTGGATCATCTTTAACCAATTCCACAACATCTTGAGAAATTTTGTCTTTGTCTGCACCTGGAAAAGGCAATATCATGCAACCGTATTAAAACGGGCAAAAATGTAAATGCCATGTACAGTACTGTGCAAAGATCTTAGGCACAAATTTAACAAAATCTGGATAACACATGCATTTTGCTTGTAAAAAACAATCACATTAATTTGTTTTCATTTAATGTATTTAAAGTACTAATGAGCCGATGATGACAACTACAAATAATACTCTGCTGCCAAAAGGAGAAGTTTGGAAATGTTCAGACATTTATGACATACATAAAAACAACTACTTACTGTATTAAAACTTGCATTCATTCTAATATTAGTGTTTTTCTGACCAAACAAACACTACTCTGCTAAATAGCTTTTTAAATATGACTTTCTAGATGCCTAAAAGCTTTGCACATAACTGTATTCTGCCTTTTTCCACTATCAAAAAACACTATACATTTTTCATCCTAAACTGTGCACCATAAATGAGTTTTTAAAGGTACACTACGGTCACTTTCCCAAAGAGGCATATTTGTACTTTGTACTCATAGCTTAACATCTTCAAATAGGAAAAAAAAATACATTGCCTGGACAAGACTTTAAATAACTTGCAACAAAATTCAATTATGTTCTATAAGTAACCAACCCAGTGAGAGTGTTTCTACCCAACTTTAATTTCAGTGTTGCTCAGAGTGTAGTGTCATAAACAGGATCTTATGGGTCCTACTGGAATATTATCTTCAGTAAAAGAAAACAGAAAAGACTGTCACTTTCTTATTTACTCACTATGTCCCTAGGCTAGTGCTGTAATTTGTGCTAATGGTTGAAGCATTTCATCATCACATCTAAATCTAATCTAAAATTATCAGTGGAACCGCCTGCAGTTGTGCTGTCATGTCAATTCCATTTGCACTGAGGATGTCACTACCTGGGAGTGTGGTGTGGCTCCTGTGGTACACTACATTATCCTTCACATGCAGCTCTGTGCTTAGAGAGTCAATAAAGATGGCCATCGAGGAAAATCCTAATGCCGACAGGGTGATGTTTCTTTTGTATCTCTGATTGAAGGCCACCGCAAGTTTATTGAGTGGAATGCCTTCTGGACAGCTTTTAAGCAGCTCCACCATTTCCTCTGAGTCTTGGTTCTTTGTTTTGGGTGACCTGTGGAACACTTTTCCTTCCCGCACCACCAGACTGTCAGACAGAGAGGAGATGAACGCAGAAATGGAGTTGAAGCCTAGGTCTGCCACGATCAGGTTACGATGATACCTCTGACTGTAGAATACAGCCAACTGTGACAGAGGGATGCCATCAGGGTGATCTTCTAGGAGACGGATGACGTTCTTGCAGGTTTTAGCCATCTCTTTATCTGCAAGTATTCACATTCAGTAGTGTCAGCACAGAAAATACACAAGTAAAGCACAAAAGGTTATGTCATTTAGAAACTGAAAATGTCAACACTGACTAATCACTGGATTACATATTCAAATCCAAATATACCAAATCTACTAAATTGGATGAAATGGAAATGTGTGAGGTAATTAAATGTCAAAAAGTAATAAGAATCTTCCTCAGACAGTATGTAACACTGCTGTACACTCTTAGCAAAAAGGGTTTTATATAATACTCAGGCAGCACTGCATTAAAAACCGACATCATTCTGTAACGGATATTACCATATGGGCTCAGGAACACGTTAAAGTTCAAGTTAAAACTCTGCCATGCAAAGAGAAAGCCATTTATAAACAACACCCAGAAACACCGCCAGCTTCTCTGGGCCCGAGCTCATCTGAGATGGACTGACGCAATGTGGAAATGTCCTATGGTCTGACGAGTCCACATTTCAAATTGTTTTTGGAAATCATGGACTTTGTGTCCTCCGAGCCAAAGAGGAAAAGGACTGTCCGGAGTGTTATCAGCGGAAAATTCAAAAGCCAGCATCTCTGATGGTGTGGGGATGTGTTAGTGCCCATGGCATGGGTAACTTGGACATCTGTGAAGGCACCATTAATGCTGAAATGTACATACAGGTTTTGGAGCAACATATGCTGCCATCCAAGCAACGTCTTTTTCAGGGACGTCCTGCTTATTTCAGCAAGACAATGCCAAGCCACATTCTGCATGTGTTACTTGCCTGCAGTTCAGACCTGTCTCCCATTGAAAATGTGTGCCGCATTATGAAGTGCAAAATACGACAACGGAGACCCCGGACTGTTGAGCAACTGAAGTTGTACATCAAGCAAGAATGGGAAAGAATTCCACCTACAAAGCTTCAACAATTAGTGTCCTCAGTTCCCAAACCCTTATTGAGTGTTGTTAAAAGGAAAGGTGATGTAACACAGTGCTAAACATGCCCCTGCCCCAACTTCTTTGGAACGTGTTGCAGGCATCAAATTCAAAATGAGTGAATATTTGCAAAAAACAATCAAGTTTATCCTTTTGAACATTAAATATCTTGTCTTTGTAGTGTATTCAATTGAATATAGGTTGAAAAGAATTTGCAAATCATCGTATTCTGTTTTTATTTATATTTTACACAACATCCCAACTTCATTGGAATTGGGGTTGTATGTATATATATATATATATATATATATATATAAAAATAAATATATATATATATATATATATATATATATATATATAAACAAACAATTCCCATCTATAACTTGGGTTCACCGTGTTGCACAATGCTACCAAGCAGGAAGGGTAAAGGCTACCTTGTACTTCCACCATGTCACATGACTTCAGCCACCATATCCTTTCAAACTGTTGTTAATGCAACATCACTGGACTGCTCAACATGCTTAGAGAGAACTCTAACTGCCAACTCTGTTATGTTAACTCACAGACACTGTTGCTGGCTAGCAGTGCGCTGAGTGATGAGAGAAAAGATTATGGGCAATTACACTCTCTTGGTCTCCCAATCATGTAAATACAATCAATTTTACATGCCATGTAAATATGCAAACAAATACACTTTTATTTCTACTCTCTTACAGTTTAACTTATGTCTATTTTTATTTCTATTTTTTATTTTCTGCATAGTATATGTAAGTTTATGTGCAATTATATGTCTTGCTACTGAAACACTGCAATTTTTTTCCAGGATCAATATCGTTCTATCGATCTTAACAGTAAAAGTAAATAAAAAAAAAATACATGTACAAATTATTAAACATTAACTAGCAAGCTGTTTAAAACTGAATTATTCCCTTCTAGTTCTCTATCAATTATCTTTCTCTTCAATCAACTGTTCTATCTGATTAAATCATCACCCGGTCCTACATACAACAACTACAACTCCCATGAACCACCAGGCAGATCGATAAAATTTAACTGACCTTGCCTTTCAGAAAAGAAATTACTGTCAAATTACTGTTGACATGATTCACTTCCCTCCCTCCTCAAACATGTCGCAAAACAAGATTCAATTTCAGTTGTTTGCTTAGAGTCATTAATCACATGAATCAGCAACAATTATTCCTAAGGCGGGGTACCCACACCATAAACTCTGCAAGCTTACTGTCCTGTCATTCATTTTAAGTCTTATTATTTAGTAACAACTATAAAAGAGTAACAAGTGATTATGTAGTTATAAGAGTGAGAAATTGAAGTGTGGACCCACATACAGGTCCTTAGGGTTTAAGAGGGAAAGCATTCCGTACATTTTACAATGTCATAAATAAAACAACATTTTTGTGGACAGCAAAGCTATGTTATGGCACACAAAACAAGAGCTGACACTCAAATTACTCCCTACCCCTGTACAGGACACTTCATGAACTTATGGCTTCTAAACACAAAAAGTGCACTGTATGTCCAGGTGAGGGTCTGTACACACATGGCTGAATCCCAAATGGCTCTTTGGCACTGCTTGAAGACAGAAGCCTTTACTTCATGACCTATAGTACACTTCAAAAGTAGTGAGCCATTTGAGAATCAGCCAAAAACAATGTAAATATAACTCAAGCACATTAAGATTGTTAATTAGAGTGCATGTAGCAATGATAAGGGAAAAAAACTAAAGTAGAATATAACAGACTTACCAGAGTTGAGTGATCACTGAAATATTTGGTTTGAGTCTGTAGAACAACTGAGTAATACATATGTCTCTTGTGGGTTTATAGTGCTCTCCACCTTGTGTCCACTAAGCAGCCAATGAGAACTGTGCTGTCCATTATGTGAAAAGGAAACAGAAAGTAACATGCAAAAGTGTTGCACTCTGTCATAACTCTCAATTTCAGAGAAACAGAGAGAGAGAGAGAGAGAGAGAGAGAGAGAGAGAGAGAGAGAGAGAGAGAGAGAGAGAGAGAGAGAGACTCCTCAGCCTCAGAGTGTAGCAAAAGCATTTCTTCACTACATTTCACAATTTTTTTCCGGGACTGCCAGATACACTTCAACACAGGCTGATATCAGGGTTTACGAGGACCCCATCGTCATGGTAACAGAGGTTTAAGACAGGCTTTTATAGCGACTTTAAGTTTCATTTTCCTGCTCAGCTGATTCAACCTAGACTGCCACTGCAGGGGAAGTCACATGACCCACTCCCTCAGCAGGAGCACCGGCTGCGACCAGCTGGTGCCTGAGATAACACTCCCAGTTCCTGAAATAAAATACTTAAAGGGGAATTCCACCATTTTTTTAAAAAAATTACTGCATGATTAAATGTCTAAGTAACAAACAAAGTCATTCAGAGTAGTTTAACATGGAATGCTCTGTTTTAGAGAAACGTACTACGTCAGAATTGTTCAGAGCAGGTAGCGATAGGATTGAAGAGGTGAATGTCTCTAAGAGTTACGTCATGCATTTCATATCATGAGGTTATGAATAAATTGGCTGATGTCTTGGACAGTGCTTTATGATGGTTTTGCGATAGGATTTTGGCCTTAGACCTCATTTTTTATTCCATTCATGGAGAGATGCATGCAGGTTGTGCTAACGCAAATAGACCCAAAGGAAACTTATTTCTGCAGATTTACCACTTTTTTTTACCAATTACACAGATTTACCAGATTTTTACCATTATCAACAATATAAATACACATATAAAAATTAAGAAGACAAGTGTAGGTTCACTGGCGGTTTTGGATAGTAAATGTCTATATTTGTGATCAAAGTGTAGATATTGCTCTGGTTGGTAAATTTCTCTACAGTGAACCACTTCACATTAAACTTTACATCTCAGCGGCCGAATTACACAGAAATCTTGAAAAATTCGTGGAATTCCCCTTTAAATTGGCTGGCCAGTTAATCCTCAGACATTGTAAGTTTAACAAGGAGGTGGGGGCATTTAAATTTTTCTACCACCCAGTGTTGCCAACTTAGCGACTTTTTCTTTTTTTTTAAAGCGACTAGCGACAAATCTAGCGACTTTTTCTGCTGTTATTGGAGACTTTTGGAGACTCTGAGGTGAACACACATGTTCTTCAGTTACTGTCCTCAGCGAGCAGCGGGTGCTGCCGTGAGCCCCGTCCACAGCACTCAGGGCTCCGTCTCGGTCAGAGCGATCCACGCCGCTCCACGGCCACACTGCACATGAACTGCGCATGCCCAAAGCCGCCGCTGATCCCACCCCCTATTTACAGAGCGGGATGTAAATATAAATAAAAATATATATTAAAAAAAGAAAGAAAACAAAACTAAGTAACTCTGCCGTAGTGCCTCTTTTAAGGTCACTTTGCCGGTCCCAAGCCCGGATAAAGGAGGAGGGTTGAACGTAGAGCAGCAGTTCCACCCCACACAACAGACTTTTGATTAAATTTGATATGCTAACATTTAACAACACAGGACAATGGCGTCATTTAGCGACTTCTAGGACTTTTAGGACTTTTACTTTCCTTACTGAGGAGTTGGCAACACTGCTACCAGCGTTTCTCGGTGATTTCAGTCCATTCTTAATGCACCGCGACTGCCGTTTGCGAAAGTTGATCTGCACCACACAGGCGCACCACTGTCACACATGCGTAGAGAACATGAGGTTTAACATTTACACTGCAGCTGATTCAAAACAAAACAGATCCTTCAGTACTAATGTGTGTATTCTGAACTGAGTTATCACCTCTGCTTGGTTGGAACGCTATTCAACATGTTTATCAGTGAAAAGACAGTTTTAAGGTGTGATTATCTACCCAAGAGGTTTTGGTTTATGTAAGATAGCGTTCTTAGCTTGCAGCATGAATAAAGCTGGGCAAAATACAGGACCAGTCTCACATGACTTCCTATTCCCTGTGCAGTGCACACTATGTAGATCATTACACGTCAATTTATACACAGACACAGTGCATTAAATGTCCCAAAAAAAAAAAAAAAAAAAAATATATATATATAAGGGAAGAAGAAGATCTCCGACAAGTGGGATTCGACTCCGTTTGATGTTGTGTCAGTAAGGTCCAAAATCAATGTCTACCGAATCAAAGACATCTATACGGGCAGAGAGAAAGTTGTGCATAGGAACTTGTTGCTGCCTGTTGACTTTTTGATCCCAGATGAGCAGAATGGGAGCCAATTTTCCTCTGTTGTTTCACAGTCAGATGACGGTGTTTCAGACACTGTTCTAGTGCGCAGTAAAGAAGACTCTCATGCCCGCACCATGGTTTGGCTCATGCAGTCACCTGAAAATGACCAACTGGACAATGACAACACTCCAGATGGTTGTGTTGATGGCTCATTTGATGACTTGGGACACGACTTGCTGCCAGGGGAAGTGTCGACTGATAGTCATAAAGACTCTGCAAATCAGAACGGTACACAGTCAGACAATGGCACATCTCAGGGCCCAGTTCACAGCACACATTTAGGTGTTACGCACTCTGTCGCATGTAGTGAGCCTATGGGCACTGTCAGAGATAGATCAGGTGGAGTGGTTTGCACACAGCCTCAGAGCAGCCGAGCAATTTCAGTTTCCTCTAGATTTGGGAGAACCATCAGACCAACACAAAGGCTTATCTGTGAAATGTCAGACCAGAGAATTGTGGATAATGCTTCACCAGTTATGGGCTCTGTTCTTGGTTTTTTTAGACGTGCCCTAGTCATCTAGCTCTTTTGCTTGGGTTAGTTTCTGTACTTTGTTTATGGACTGGAACCTTATGGCCTTGTAAATTTAATTTTTGTTTATTCTTTTTCCCGGTATGGCCTGGTGAGCAAAGTAGTGCGAGTCTGTGTGAGGTGTAAATGGCATCTCTTTTTGTCTGTGATGAGTGTGGGACCTGGTACCATCCCATGCTCACACACTTCTTAGAGAAGATAATTTATTGTTGACGTTTCCGCACCAGTGCTCTAGACACGTTTTTTTTTCTTTTCCATTTCATGTCTTATTTCTTCCTTGTACTACATACTGCCTTCCCATTTTAGCAGAATTTCAGGGGGGTGTATGTAACGGTGTACAATAGTTGTATTAATGTTATGTTATGAAATTCCTGCTAAATGGGTTTTGGCACCACCTGCTGGTTGGTCAGCGTATTACAGTTTCTGTATATATAGGTGATTCGGTGCAGTTTCGGCAGTAGAATGGTTGCATGCTGCCGTGGTGAGTACAGCCTTGTATGTTCAGCTCAGCAAAACTGCAAAAGCTATGTAAAGCGTTGTAGTGCTCGACTTTTGTCCCTATTGTGGTGAAATACATGTCACAGAGACCAGTATACTTAGTTGGGCTCTTCCAAGATGCTTTATTTAAAGAGTTATAAATTCGAAGCTAAACCTGAACTGAACTGTGCTAACAATAGCCTGTTTCCTTAGTTGTACGCTGACCGAGGTATGAACAGAAACTTATACTGTGGTTGCCATACTCATTACAGGTATGTTCTATTCGTGTTATGTATTTTCATGCTATGAATGAGCACAGCAATGCTAGCTGGTTTAACTAGCTTATTTTTAGTTCACCATGTGGGTTGGGTGCCATATTTTGTGTTCGCCGCCAGATGGCACTATTTCATATTTTACCTTTTTGTTGCTCTAATTTAAAAAGGGATGATGTAGCTGTAAAATATAGTTCATATTGATACTGTGACAATTGACCCTGATGTGAATGTAAAATGTAGACTTGTATAAATCTTTTAAAAAAACTGAATATAATATAGAAACACAAGCACTTCTACCACTATACGATCGTAGCAATTTGTAAAGGTAATTGTATTATTTTCACGAATTATATGTCTTGTCATTGATTTATTGTGGAGATGTATCTAGACTACTGTAGTCTCAGGCAGTAGAATGGTTGCATGCTGCCGTGTTGTACGCTGACCGAGGTATGAACAGAAACTTATACTGTGGTTGCCATACTCATTACAGGCTAATAAAAACTGCATCATCCCAATCCGGTGTCCATCACTGACCAGGGCAGACGAACACCCAATAGGGAGGGTCACATTGGTGCCGTGAACCCGTCTTTGATGATCTTCATGCTGAACCGGGACCTGTTCTGCTGCCTTCTGTCTGTGTGGAGCCAGGTGCACAGTGTAGATGGACTGACACATTCACTGTTTTCGTAGGGACTGATTTAGCATTTGAATTTTTTTTATTTTTTTTTCCCATTTTTTTTCTTTCCCCTCACTCATTTTAAATCTGTATTTTTACTTGGTGTTCTGATGAGTTTCACTCGTGAGCATTCACACACTCCCTTAAGCACAAGGGTGGGAAGGGGCAGAGGTGTTTTGGGGACCCCTATGTTGTTGCAGTTTGGCAGTCCTGTTCCAGGGGGTGCCACACATGCTGTGGGGGATGATCTCATTCCAGTTGGGGTTCCTTTAGACAGTGAGAGTAGGAATCCCTCTCAGCACCTACTCACTGCTGCCGCACCTAGTCCTCAGGTACATAGCACATCAACCCCAAGCACTGCCTTCCAGTCCAGTGATGTGCTTAGTCAAATGAGTGATGTAATTAAGCGTATAGGTCAGGAATTGGCAGACAGCATCATTACTCACCTTAGCCCACCACATGCTGTTGCTGCTGGTACATTTGCTGCACATGGCACTCCAAATGTAACTCATACACAAAGTCTTGATAGGTCGCAAGTCCAGCTTGTGTCCCACAGGAAATTAAAGGATCCACCTAACTTCAGGGGTGATGGCTCAGATTCTGTGACAGTGCGTGAGTGGGAAGACCTTATGAGGAACTACATTAGGAAAGGGGACATTGCGACAGAGCAACAAGCTGAAGAGATACTCATACACCTTAGAGGGAGAGCGAAGGACATTGTCAAGTTTGGGACAAGAAACTGCGGCATTGATATGATAAAGAATCCAGAGGCCATTTATGGTCTTTTACGCAAGCACTTTGATTCTGTCCCATGCTCACCTCTCCCATTGGCAGACTTTTACTCCACATTGCCCAAGGCTGATGAGGATGCATATGATTACTGGCTCAGGCTCAATCAGGCTGTAGACCTTGCTGTTGATCGGCTGAAAGAACAGGGCAAGTCATTTGAGTGCCCGAGCACAGAAGTGACACGCATGTTCATTAGAAACTGTCCCTCCAAAGAGCTTGCTTTGACTTTCAGATCAAAGACAATTGACAAGTGGTCTGCCGAAGAGGTTCAAGATGTGTTAGATGAATACCATTCTGAGATGTGTTTGAAATTGAATGCTTCTGTTGCAGCCCCTAATGAAAGATTAGCTGTGAACAAAGTGGAACTGTCTCGAGCCACAACATCACCAATGGAGACCCAGGATCACCAGCCACCTAAACCAAGTGAATCCACTGCTCTCGAACGTGTCATTGGCATGTTGGAGAGAATTCTGTCGGAGAGGTCAAATTCAGTGCAGTCCAAAATAAGCAACAAGAATATATCAAAACTGCCTAGAATTGTTGGCTTAAACAGCATGCCATGCACAGTCTGCGGTGAAGCTACACATTCTGGCTTTTCTCATTGCCGAGAACATAAGCTATGCTTTCAGTGTTATTCACCTGCTCACGCCAGGAACAGCTGTCCAGAGAGAAGAAAGTCTACTCCTTCCCATGTGTCGGAAAACTAGTAGATCTGCATCCAGGGGAGGACGGTGCAGATCCTGATTTTGACCCTCCCAATGATGCTTCAGATGATTTTCAGTCAGTTTACAGGTCTTTTACTTCTGTTACACCCTTGGATAAAACAGTCATATTTCAAAGTTTGCACAGGATTCAGAAATCAGACAGCTTGTTCTATACAACAGTCACTGCAACAGGAGGTGTCCTGTTAAGAGCCATGATCGACAGTGGCTCCATGGCATGCACATTGAGTGAATCTGCTGAGTCACATCTTCTAAAGCAAAATCCTGATATGGAGAGACATTCTGCTGATGACATCATCATAATTGGATGTGGTGGACAAAGTGTTGCTCCAAAAGCTCTGTACAATGTGGATTTGACTGTATATGATTGCAGGATGCTCATCCCAGTGCTTGTAGTCCCTGGTCAAACTGATGACATGATACTGGGCAGCAATGCCATTAAGGCACTCATTCAGTTTATGCGGAAGTCAGATAGCTACTGGCGGATAATGTCAGAACCCAGTGGTGCTGGAGATGACAATGTTCATCAATTCCTTTCTCTCATTTCTAATGCTGAAAGGTGGAGAGGTGAGACTGTACCTGACAAAATTGGGACATTAAGTTTAAAGCAGTGCATCTCATTGCAGCCACAATGTGAACATCTCGTTTGGGGCAAACTGCCGGAGTCGACAACCATATCAGTGGGCAGCACTGTGATTGTTGAACCAACCCAATCGAGGTGTAGGCCAAAGAATGTTTTGGTTGGCAGGGTCATCACACCCATGTGGGGAGACCGATGGCTACCCATGAAAATTATCAACCCTACTAGTAAAGTTGTGACGCTGAAGAGAAATACAAAACTTGCGGATGTATTTCCTTGTATCGCTGTGGAGGATCTGTCTAAGCCTGTTAGCATTCAGGCTCACTCTCAGTCTCTTCGTGACACTCCTTTAGCAAGGTCTGGTGAAGAGGTAAAAATGGTCTTGGAGACGCTTGGGCTGCAGGAGTTGGACCTGGATGCCTGTGAAGTGTCTGACCTATGGAAAGATCGACTTCTGCGACTCGTTGAAAGGTATGAGTCAATCTTTTCACGGCACAAGATGGACTGTGGGGAAGCCACTGACTTTGTGCATAAGATACATCTCGTAGATGACAAGCCATTTCGCCTTCCCTATCGCAGAGTGCCGCCAAGCCAGTATGAGAAATTAAGAACAGCTCTCAATGAGATGGAAGAGAAGGGCATCATTAGAAAATCTCACAGTGAGTACGCGTCACCTTTAGTCCTTGTTTGGAAGAAAAACGGTGATCTGCGCATTTGTACTGACTTCAGGTGGCTTAACGCAAGGACAGTAAAAGACGCACATCCGCTGCCTCACCAGGCAGATGCCCTCGCTGCTCTTGGAGGCAGTGTTTTCTTTTCCACTATGGACTTGACCTCTGGTTTTTATAATGTGCCACTATATGAAAAGCACAAGAAGTACACAGCTTTCTCCTCACCCTTTGGCCTCCATGAATACAATCGGATGCCTCAGGGCCTGTCGAACAGCCCAGCGACATTCATGAGAATGATGTTAGCTATTTTTGGAGATAAGAATTTTACCAGTGTTCTATGCTATTTGGATGACCTGATGGTTTTTGCACCTACGGAACACCTGGCTTTGGAGCGTTTGGAGATGGTCTTCTCTCGCCTCAAGAACCACAACCTCAAGTTGGCACCAAAAAAGTGCAACTTTCTGAAGAAATCTGTAAGATTTCTTGGCCATGTCATTTGTGAGTCAGGCGTTCAGACAGATCCTGGGAAGGTGGAAGCCATTGGTCGTGTACAGAAATCTGATCTGATGGAAAGTGACAGTGTTACACCATCAAAGAAGAAAATTAGGTCCTTCTTGGGCATGGTCCTTTACTACCAACATTTCATTGAAGATTGCTCAGCCAAGGCCAAACCCCTTTTCAAACTGACTTCAGACCAGAAAATTCAGGGCATAGCCCATAGAGGGAAGAAACTTCGCATGAGGAAGACTGTTGCTCCTGCAAAGCTTTCACCGGATGACTGGACTTCAGAGTGTCAAATTGCTTTTGACACCCTGAAGCATGATCTCATGCACAGTGTCACCTTAGCCCACCCCGATTTCAACGAGCCTTTCATTCTGGCTGTTGATGCGTCCTTTGATGGGATTGGTGCGGTTCTTTCTCAGGTTCCGCCTGGTGAAACAGTTGCAAGACCTGTGGCTTTTGCCAGCAAAACGTTGTCCAGGTCCCAATTGAACTACCCAGCTCACAAGCTAGAATTTTTAGCTTTGAAGTGGGCTATTTGTGAAAAATTCAGCCACTGGTTAAAAGGGAAGCATTTCATTGCATGGTCTGACAACAACCCTTTAACTTATGTTCTAACAAAGCCCAAGTTAGACGCATGTGAACAAAGATGGGTGGCCAAACTCGCAGCTTATGATTTTGACTTGAAGTATGTTCCAGGGACCAAAAATACTGTTGCTGATGCTTTAAGCCGTGAGCCATTTGTCCAGTCCTGCATATGCCATCGTCTCTGGAAAGAGCCCTACACATCTCTTTTGGAGGAGGTCAATGGAGTTGGCAGAGGTACTGTACGAGATGCTTTCCGCCTCACTACCAACTGCTTAGTTGTTGAGAGCCAAGCTACAACGGAGGGTGATCCAGCCTTGGTGCAAGATCCCCTCCACCCTTCTGGTGGCTCTATTAGTGCTGAAGAGGTATCAGCGGTTCTGGACGCTCATTGCAATGGTGGTGTTTCCCAACTGTCCTGTATTAGTCCTGCGTCACTCCAGCTACCCCAGGAAGATCCGTCCATAGTCATCCCACACAGTCAATTGTTGAACTTGCAAGAGCAAGATGCTACAGTCAGCAGAGTGCTATATTATGTGCAGAGACGCAGGAAACCTACTGCACGTGAGAGAGGGACAGAATCTGCTTGTGTACTTAGACTTCTTAGGCACTGGAAGAAACTGAAGATCAGGAATGGCATACTGTACAGAGTAAAGAGGCATCATCGTCTAAACAGAAACGTCTTCCAATTTGTCATCCCAGGTTCCCTGAAAAAGCAAGTTCTCCATGGTGTGCATGATGCAGCTGGTCATCAGGGTTGTGCAAGAACACTCTCTCTCGTCAGTGAAAGGTTCTTCTGGACAGGCATGAATACAGATGTCATGTATTATGTGAAGCACTGTAAAAGATGCATATTGGGAAAGACCCCTGAACCAGATGCTCGTGCCCCTCTGGAAAACATTCATACCTCAGAACCAATGGAACTGGTATGCATCGACTTTTGGACTGTAGAGTTGAGTGACAAAAAAACCATCGATGTTCTTGTCGTCACTGATCATTTTTCGAAAATGTCACATGCTTTCCCTTGTAGAAACCAGTCAGCCAAGCAAGTTGCTCGTCGCTTGTGGAATGACTTTTTCTGTGTTTATGGATTCCCCAAAAGAATCCATTCAGATCAAGGAGCCAATTTTGAGAGCAGGCTCATTAAGGATCTGCTTGAGATGGCAGGTGTGCATAAATCCCACACGACTCCATACCACCCCATGGGCAATGGGATCACTGAGCGCTTCAACAGGACTCTTGGAAGCATGATAAGAGCGCTTCCTGCCAAATGCAAGTCCAAATGGCCCCAGATGCTGCAAACATTAACGTTCTGTTATAATTGCACGGTCCATGAGACGACAGGGTTTGCTCCTTTTTTTCTGATGTTTGGGCGAGTTCCTCGTCTACCTATCGATGTCATGTTCCAACATGTTCTTGAAAATGATCGTGTTGTGAGCCACCATGAGTTTGTTCAGCATCTGAGGAGGGATTTGTCAGAAGCTGCGCAAATCGCTCGGAAGCATGCTCTCGGTGAACAGGATCGCCATGCCAAACTTTACAACCGCAAAATTAAGGGCTCACCTTTGGCTGTGGGTGACCGAGTGTTGTTGGCTAATCGGGGCGAAAAAGGGAAGAAGAAGATCTCCGACAAGTGGGATTCGACTCCGTTTGATGTTGTGTCAGTAAGGTCCAAAATCAATGTCTACCGAATCAAAGACATCTATACGGGCAGAGAGAAAGTTGTGCATAGGAACTTGTTGCTGCCTGTTGACTTTTTGATCCCAGATGAGCAGAATGGGAGCCAATTTTCCTCTGTTGTTTCACAGTCAGATGACGGTGTTTCAGACACTGTTCTAGTGCGCAGTAAAGAAGACTCTCATGCCCGCACCATGGTTTGGCTCATGCAGTCACCTGAAAATGACCAACTGGACAATGACAACACTCCAGATGGTTGTGTTGATGGCTCATTTGATGACTTGGGACACGACTTGCTGCCAGGGGAAGTGTCGACTGATAGTCATAAAGACTCTGCAAATCAGAACGGTACACAGTCAGACAATGGCACATCTCAGGGCCCAGTTCACAGCACACATTTAGGTGTTACGCACTCTGTCGCATGTAGTGAGCCTATGGGCACTGTCAGAGATAGATCAGGTGGAGTGGTTTGCACACAGCCTCAGAGCAGCCGAGCAATTTCAGTTTCCTCTAGATTTGGGAGAACCATCAGACCAACACAAAGGCTTATCTGTGAAATGTCAGACCAGAGAATTGTGGATAATGCTTCACCAGTTATGGGCTCTGTTCTTGGTTTTTTTAGACGTGCCCTAGTCATCTAGCTCTTTTGCTTGGGTTAGTTTCTGTACTTTGTTTATGGACTGGAACCTTATGGCCTTGTAAATTTAATTTTTGTTTATTCTTTTTCCCGGTATGGCCTGGTGAGCAAAGTAGTGCGAGTCTGTGTGAGGTGTAAATGGCATCTCTTTTTGTCTGTGATGAGTGTGGGACCTGGTACCATCCCATGCTCACACACTTCTTAGAGAAGATAATTTATTGTTGACGTTTCCGCACCAGTGCTCTAGACACGTTTTTTTTTTCTTTTCCATTTCATGTCTTATTTCTTCCTTGTACTACATACTGCCTTCCCATTTTAGCAGAATTTCAGGGGGGTGTATGTAACGGTGTACAATAGTTGTATTAATGTTATGTTATGAAATTCCTGCTAAATGGGTTTTGGCACCACCTGCTGGTTGGTCAGCGTATTACAGTTTCTGTATATATAGGTGATTCGGTGCAGTTTCGGCAGTAGAATGGTTGCATGCTGCCGTGGTGAGTACAGCCTTGTATGTTCAGCTCAGCAAAACTGCAAAAGCTATGTAAAGCGTTGTAGTGCTCGACTTTTGTCCCTATTGTGGTGAAATACATGTCACAGAGACCAGTATACTTAGTTGGGCTCTTCCAAGATGCTTTATTTAAAGAGTTATAAATTCGAAGCTAAACCTGAACTGAACTGTGCTAACAATAGCCTGTTTCCTTAGTTGTACGCTGACCGAGGTATGAACAGAAACTTATACTGTGGTTGCCATACTCATTACAGGTATGTTCTATTCGTGTTATGTATTTTCATGCTATGAATGAGCACAGCAATGCTAGCTGGTTTAACTAGCTTATTTTTAGTTCACCATGTGGGTTGGGTGCCATATTTTGTGTTCGCCGCCAGATGGCACTATTTCATATTTTACCTTTTTGTTGCTCTAATTTAAAAAGGGATGATGTAGCTGTAAAATATAGTTCATATTGATACTGTGACAATTGACCCTGATGTGAATGTAAAATGTAGACTTGTATAAATCTTTTAAAAAAACTGAATATAATATAGAAACACAAGCACTTCTACCACTATACGATCGTAGCAATTTGTAAAGGTAATTGTATTATTTTCACGAATTATATGTCTTGTCATTGATTTATTGTGGAGATGTATCTAGACTACTGTAGTCTCAGGCAGTAGAATGGTTGCATGCTGCCGTGTTGTACGCTGACCGAGGTATGAACAGAAACTTATACTGTGGTTGCCATACTCATTACAGGCTAATAAAAACTGCATCATCCCAATCCGGTGTCCATCACTGACCAGGGCAGACGAACACCCAATAGGGAGGGTCACATATATATATATATATATATATATATATATATATATATATATATATATATATATATTCAGTCACAGCTGCTCAACATCCTGTCCTATATTAAGTGCACTCCTTAGGTGCAGACGTACGGCGTCACATTAATGTCAAAACTCCTGCGCAGGGCCCATGGCTGCTTCTGTAAGCGAATTCTATTGGCTGATGCCTCCTGGGGGCGTGGCTGACCGCGCAGTATGAAAAGCCCCTTTCCAGAAGACAAACATAGCGGAAGACTAACAACAGCAGGTGATTGAGGTTAAAAGCACTATGTCATCTGCAAACATCATGGTCCATGGAGCCTCCTGCCTGACCTCATCTGTCAACCTGTCCATTGACCTCACCATTGCAAACAAGAAGGGGCTCAAAGCTGATCCCTGATGTAACCCCACCTTCACCTTGAAACCATTTGTCACTCCAACTGCACACCTCACCACTGTCTCACTATCCTCATACATGTCCTGCACCACCCTAACATACTTTCAGCTACACCTGACTTCCTCATACAGTACCACAGTTCCTCTCTCGGCACCCTATCATATGCCTTCTCTAGATCCACAAAGACACAATGTAGCTCCTTCTGACCTTCTCTGTACTTCTCTACCAACACTCTCAACACAAAAATTGCATCTGTGGTACTCTTTCTGGGCATGAAACCAAATATAGGGAATATAGGCTAGGGAATATAATGAGGGTCTTGAGATGGGACTGGCTCAGTCCCTGGCAGTCTAGTCATGCCTCTATGCTGTAGTACTCACTTTGTCGCATATTGGATAATATATACTTTATGCTACTATGAAGAGCAGCATGCAGAATAAAGTGTATACTGGTGCAGCATGCAATATACAGCATATGCTAATTCAAACACAGCCCGTGAGCCAGTAATGGTGCACACCACTGAAGGGTCAAACAAGCATCACAGAATGAGCTCCTCTATTATTGCTACTGTTGTTTGTGTTAACTGTTAATGCTAGACTTCATGTTAGAAAACGTGCCTTTACAAGTTAAGAGAGCTCTACATACTTTCATGGTTCTGTTTGTGATGGGAAACATTAACTAGTACTCTACCATGGTTTGGATAGTTCTGGGTTCGGATTTGTAACTACATTGTGCTGCTCTTTACCAGAAATGTTATAAAGGAGGAGACAGGTCACTGGTTAAAAATGCATGGGAGAGCATGTAACACTCAATATGGCCTCTCTTTATGGAAAAATAAAATCACTAAATAAGAGCCAATCGGCTTGTTGGAAAAGCTGCAAGCAGGACAAGCTCCCTTCATAAGTGCAGCAGAAGAACAACCTGAAAAACTAAGGCTTTCAGTGTGTAATTAGAGCCAAATGCCACAAACTATGAGCTTTGCCAGTAATTTAAAATATGTTTTTGACCTACAGTTGAGCTCTTCCTATTCAAAGAGACAGAAGCCTGGTCTCGACTACATGATTTATACATTTGTTTCATAGTAGCTACCAAATAATTCCTAGCAGTTACAAAATAATATGTTTTAAGATGTTATTTGTTTTTTGTATATGTTTAAGATGTTAGTTTAAATTTAACTAATAAGCATTTGTAAAAGAGGTGGACAATATGACTGGGGCTGAAAATCAAATGGCTCCCTGCTCCCTACATAGTGCACGACACAGGAATTTTCAAACTGGCTCCAGCACCCCAACAGTGCATAATTCAGCTAAAATATAGTCATTTGGGATTCAGCCACATCTGTGCTTGACAAATAGGGCATTATTTGGCTGTAGAAGCCAGAATTTTAAAACTTACAAAGCACACTATTTAGGCATTAGAGGGCCATTTGAGATTCAGCCTACATTTTAGTGCTGTTGTAATAATTTTTTTATTATCTGATGCTCAATATGCTTTTCTGAGCATTTCATGGATATTGTCTGTATTTTAATGAACACTTTGCAACTGCACGTTACATTACGAGACCATAATTAGTCCTGTGGAACTGGGTTTAGTGCAGTACAGTATGCAAAACGTTAGGTTTTTGATGGCTTAATGTGGCACCATGAGTGCATGTTCTGTGCATCAAACTTTTGTGATGTGTATTGTGTGGCATGAACATGTCTACGTATCGTGATCTTTTTTTGCCATATTGCGCTCCCCTAATTTGTATCTACTGAGGACAATAGTTCAGTTGTTTTATGTGTCATAACTGAGCATCAGTCGGTTTACTGTAGAGACACTTACTGATATCCACAAGGTGAAGACAGCCGTTTTACTTACTATGAGCGTTATTTACTGGTCAATGTATGTTGCTAAAGTTAAAATAGCAGAAAATCTGAAAATCTAATTTCTCTTTAGGTTCTATTTTCCTTACAATGTCCTGCATGTATCATGAATGAGTTTAAATATATATGTATATATATATATATTGTAGCGTCCTGCTACTGGCAAACTCTGCAGGGGTGGCTGGCAGATGGCTTCACATACAAGCTCACGGAGCGTGCCTGCCCCCCAACAAAGGGATTTGTTATGTTTAATGCTGTGGGGGTCAACATGGGGGTTGAGTATGTGGCTAGTGGTGACACCAATTCCCCTTTAAACTTTACGGGCCCGTATTAAGGCAAGCACTCCAGTTTCTCACTCTTCAACTACATATTAGTTTCACAGTAGTTGCAGCATAATCCCCAACAGGTCTTAACAGCTGAATAATGAGGTAAATGTAACCCAAAAAAGCAGGACAGAGAAGACGAAGCTCAGCTGCTTATTCCAACTTTCCGTTCCACCTTAAACGGCGCTCAACTGTACCCGCACCAGCATGGACCTGCCGCCCTGTACCCAGAGTAACGTGTTGTACCTGATGCTGCTTCACGGTTTGAAAGCCCCCTCTGAGCTGAAGAACAAGCCAGCCGTTTGGGTATGGACATCTGTGCTGGTCTGCCATGCTGTCTGCACTCATCTTTCCCGCGTACCATGATTTTCTCCTTTTACCGCACTGCTCTTTCTCTGTCTCTGAGCTGAACGCCCTGCAGGAGTCTCAGTGACAGTCCTCACTGCTGTGTGCGTGTGTGGTGGTGCTTTTCTCTCTGCCGTGTAGAAACATATTCATACAGGGCAGGGATGCAGACACAGTGGCTCCGGGCAGCCAGTTAAGGGCGAGATATCTGCTCTTTAACACTGTTTCGCCGGGTATATTAATGCGTTGGGGAGAGCTTTAACGCCGCAGGGCTCAAAATTACTGTTGTTTTTGTTTCATTGTAACTTGAAATCGTCACTTCTGCGCCGAAGCTCATCACTGTGCTGTTTCTCGCGTCGCACTTCTTCTCATCGCTAAACCGGTTTCGAAGGAAGCGGCGCACATCTTGTAACGGACACTCCGTGTCGCCCCCTACTGTGTTGGAGACCGATGAAGCGACAGCAAGTTACAGACATCCCAACTTGCAAAATTTTATTTCAGGAAGACACTTCTACCAACACCCCCACCCAAAAAAAAAAAATACAATACATCTTATGCAACAAACATAACTTTAAGCGCCACAAACTTACAGAACTTCTTTTTTACAGCAAAGGCTTCGACATTAGCCCCCTAACTTTCTACATCACAAATCGGAAACACCAGTAGCAGTTTCATAAACTTGCACAGCTCCACGAATCTTCAAATCTTACTTGCCCTGAGCTCACAGATCGGACCTTCGACAGTTTGGACTCATCAACTGGTAAATGTCTGTAATGTGGGCCCATTGCTTCCAGGATAGTTCAGACATAATCTAGGACTTCCAAGTGGAGTTTTTCTCTGGCATCTGCTTTCTGGGTTGCTTGCTTCCAGTTCCTGCAGTGCATTCTCTCTCAATATTCTGGGAACGACTCTGGGAACGCTCTCTGTTTTGCATGCGCTTCATGAATATGCACACGAGGGGAGCGCCGCTCTCTCCCTCTCCCTCTCCCCCTCTTTCCCACACGCGATTGGGGGGAAAGGTCTGTGTCGCCTGCGCGCGCGTTTGTGTGTTCACTCTTGGGCCACAACTTCTGGATTCGGGGCATCAGGGAGACACTATTGATATGCGGGAGACTCCCGCGTCTTCCGGGAGACTTGGTATGTCTGAAGTTAACACATCTGCTACAGAGAACACACTGCAGCACATTTTAATACACGATTGCTGCTTATTTGCTGAAATTAACATGGTGGGAAAAAAACCTGTAAAATGTGGCCTGTGCTAATGTTCTATAAGCTACAAAGACGTCAACTATTGAGACTAGGAAACTGGTATAAGTTGTGGTAGTAACTCTGTTGAGAATGATGAGTGAGCATACAGAGAGGAGGTGCAGCGGCGAACTGGTCCAGAACCAGCAACCTGTCTCTGAATGAAGACAAAACTAAGGAGATGGTTGTTGACTTCCGAAGAGTACGAGGTGACCAACTCCCCCATTGAACATCACTGGCTCTATTGTGGAAATCGCCAGGAGCACCAAGTTCCTCGGTGTCCACATCACAGAGAACCTCACCTGGTCCCTCAACGCCAACTCTACAGCCAATAGAGCCCAGCAGCGCCTCTACTTCCTGCAGAGACTGAAGAAGGCTCATCTACCCCCTCCCATCCTCACCATGTCATCAAGGGAGACTGTGGAGACCACAAGACCCTACAGTGTGTAGTGAGAACAGCTGAGAAGATCATCAGGGTCTCTCTCCCCTCCCATCATGGACATCTACACCACACGCTGCATCTGCAAAGCCACCAGCATTGTGGACGACCCCATCCATCCCTCACACAGACTTTTCTCACTGCTTCCGTCTGGCAGAAGGTACCGGAACGTCCATGCCACCACTGCCAGACTCTGCAACAGCTTTGTTCCCCAAGCGATCATGTTTTTGTACTCACAACTGAACTGAAAGCCCCCCTCACACACACATTCTACACTCACACACTCTCCTCGTTTGATGCTCTTTTGCATCAAAACTTGCTGGAACTTGCTGCTAATACAGTGTGTACACTTTGTTTACTCAAGTACCATGGATATCTGACCTCAGGACCTGCTGTGCTCATGTATTCACAGATCACAGCATGTTAAATAATCTTTGTACCTTATTTCACAACGCTACTTCATACTCAGAAATGAGTGCTGTGTTGGCGCTGCACTGTCCTGTGTCTAATCTCTGTTTTATTAATCGTATTTATTGTACTGTTACTAGTCAATTTTTTTGCACACTTACATCTGCATGTTGCACTTTGTACTGCTTATTCTGTTTCATGTGTTCCTTGGAGGAACGTAATTTCACTCCACTGTGTGCTTGTACATGAATGGAATGACAATAAAAGCCTCTTCACTTGACTTGACATGAAGCCTTACTTCTGCCGCCCTGAGGCCGACCAGAGCTGCGTCTCTGGTTAGTTAAGAATACCAAAGACAGAAGCTCACACATCGTTGGTGAAGCAGGTTAAACGATGAGCTCTCCCTGAATTTGTATTTGAACATCTATTTTTACCCTAACAGATAGCATACGTAGTTTATCATCAGGGACCTCCCAGAATCTTTATTTTGAAACATTCAAGGGGGTCCAAGTCAATTAGGGGGTCCCAGACCTCCTAGTGCCCCCTGTATTTCACACCTTGGCATAAACCAACAAATCGTTGCTGTCGGAAGAAAACCTTGTATCTCCATTTTTGGCATTTTGGCATTTTTCAGTTTTTGACATAATTTGAAAGTATCTGTTACTCTTTACATTGTTTGTAAATTTTTTGATGAGGGGCCTAAAAGAAATTACCCAAAATAACATGGGAAAAATTCTGGTTCCATTGACTTACATTGAAGGTCATGTATGTTTTTTCCTTCTCCTGTAAAGTTACTATTTTGGAGATACAAGTTTTTCTTCCGACAGCAGTGAAATGTTTTGTCTTTGAGCTGAAAATCACACCAGACTTTTTTTTTCTGGGTGGAGTGATAATCTAGTAGTGCTATAGAAATAAAAAAAAATATATATGCCTGAAAAGGTGTATGTGTACACACACACACACACACACACCCAATATATATATGAAAGTGGGTAGCAAAGGTTCAAGGCGAGGGTCTTTGCTCTAGATTCATCACCACTGCTCGATGCTCCTCCGGCCAGGGTACCAGTTTGGTACAGTCCGAACTGAGGCAAGGTCTCCTGTGCTGCGGACCAGTGGTGCAATCTCCTGCAGCAATCAAAAGAACATGCTATTTCAGATTTTAAAGGAATTTAGATATTTTGCTTTCATTATCATTGCCAGTATCTGAATCAGCTACAGTGCTTTTCAGTAACGTACTATTCATGTAGTAGAAAAAGTTGATAGTATTTGATCCAGAACTTTGCTGTTCAACCAAGACTATTAGTGACTACTTCAGGATGGAGCTGATATCTTCAGGTAGGTCACAATAAGCACGTCGTCCAGCCAGAAAGTAAGGTAAAAAAAAAAGAAAAATAACCCTTAACATTTGCACTTTACTGTTTTGTTGTTACAGGAGTGTTTAAATAGGCATCACTGAGAAAATAAAAAAACATCAACAAACACAGAAACGTCATTAAATTCATTAAAGTGTTTTATTGCCATTAAAAGGAGCATTTCTGCCGAGAGTGGCAGAGTCTGTGTGTCAACAATGTAACTAAAAGCACAAAAACCCTATATAATCTCTGTATGATCTCTTTTCTGTGTTTTGTAAAAAATGGTACAGTACAATCTGGGCCTAATGGTCTGAAAAACATGGTGGGGAAAGCTGTACATCACTGTTGCAATGTTCACTGCCATATTTAACAAGACACAGTCATATACCAACCAAGAAACCAAACTAACCAAGTGGCACAACCGTTATACGGATTTAGTGATTTCCATTAATCCCAAGCAAATTTGAACTTCACATCTTTCATTTTGTCTTTGTACACAGCATCGAATCTCTCTGTTTGGGCCTCCGTGAAAAGGTTCTTCCAGTCTCCAACAACTCCTGACAAACAACACAAGTGGTTAAAGGTTTGTTCCAGAAGCTCAACAGCTGCAGGAATCCGGAGAAAAAAACTTTATTTACTCTATTCCACATGGAGGTTTACCTTTCCTGAGAAACTCTGATTTCTTCTGGTCCATGAACTCTTCCGGGACCAGAGAGTAGTTGGACATCTTGTTCTGCCTCATGTTTTTGAACAGGCAGTTTTCGGCTATTTTCTCAATCACTTCTGGACTCAGAGATTTTCCAAGAAACTGGCCAATTCTCGAGACAGATCCTTTCAAATCCTGTAGTTTATACAGTTATGATGACATAAACAGTCTCTGAGATGTTACTTCATGCTTTAGAGGACCAAGTATGTGCACATGTAATACATCACACTGTTAGGAAAATAACTGTTGGTAATACAGTATAAAACTGCATTAATAGATACATACATACACATATATGCAATATGAACTCACTTGTATCAGTTCCTCATAGGCAACATAGAAAATGTGCTCTTGATCTTTAGCATTCAGCCATCCCTTCACATGATCAAACCATGAGCCAAACATTACTGCGAACATTGAAAACGCTAATATTAATGTGGGCAAAGGTAAATACACAAGCAGCTATAGTATAATCAGAGACCTTGTAGAGAGGAGAATTTCCACTCTGCAATGTCTTCCGGTTTCCTCAAACGCTAGAGGGCGCTCCCGAATGAGTCCAAAACGAATGGGTTGATATGGAGCATTTTATCAAAATTATAGTTTATAAATGCTTAAACATTTTAATGTAAAAGAATGCAATCGCTTCCTGAACACTGAATATCATAAAACATTTTAACAGGGCTGTTTTATTGTTAAGAGCTTTTAAACTCGAGCTATAGGAGTTTAAAACGCCGCCTCATATATATACCTCATATATATATATATATATATATATATATATATATATATATATATATATATATATGTACATATACATATATATATATATATATATATATATATATATATATATATATATATATATATATATATATATATATATACACACACACACGCCTGTGAGCGGAAACAGCCAATCAGCTGCTCCGCTCGCCCATCAATCATCACGCTCTAGCAGTAAAGCCCGCCTTCTGCTGCCCACAACCCGTTTGCTGTTAAAAAAAAGGAAATATGTCAGTGAGTTTTCTTCGCTTTTTTTAGTGAAATACATCGTTCTTCTTTCTAAAATGAAAGAAACGTTCTGGGCGAGTGATTAGAAACGATTTTAACTTTTCGTTTTTAGCCGTTGAGCTCCATTCACTCCCATTCATTGAGGACTCACTCTCGAGCGCCCTCTGCTGGTTAGCAGTCCTGTTTTTTGATATTACGGGGTTAGGCCAGGCTCCTCATAAATCGGCTCTGGTGTTATCAGTTCTGTGAAGAATAAACGCAGGAAGCAATACTCCGAATGAAATCTATTACAGTAACAAAGACAGAATGGCAATTTACTGTCATCTTACAAGTACAGCTAAATTTGGTTTTGTGATCTTCAATGTTTTCTCTGTCTGTCCACACTGGAATCTCATCTGAAGCAACCGAGACGATGCATGCAATTTATTACATATAATTAAACTGCTTGATAGGTGTGAGTTGTGAAATGGTAGATGAATAGAATTCAGACCTATACTTTACACTTCAACCTTTGTGGTGTGATGAAGACCTTGCAACCATGACCTGGAAAGTTAAACGTGTGGGGAAAGTATGACGTGAAGCCTTACTTTTTCCACTGAGAAACTTTTCCATGAACTCATCTGCAGTGCCTGGATTCACCATGTAGGAGGCCATTGCATAGTAGTGGAAGGAAGACGTGAACACGTCCTTGGGATTTCGCATTACATAAATGACCTGGAAAATTATTCAAGAGTTAATTGCTTTCCTTTTGAGCTGTAAGCCCATGTGACTAATGTGGCTAAAGGTCCAGAATCCTGCTCTGAATATTAGTTTTTGGAAGGAGGCCTGTGTGCAACCTACCCTGATCTCAGCTTAAGCTTAAGACACATGGGATCGAGTGTAGTTTAGTGGGCGTGTTGGCAAAAATAAAAAGTATAAACATCCCTCCATCTGCTGTTCATCTCTTACAGTGGTGCTGCAGTCTCTAGAGTGAAATATTTATGAAATAAAGACCACAAAACCCCCCAGTCATGATGTATCTTGAAGGTTGGAGGGACTAAAAACAATAAACAGATACATAAGGGTGTGTTGTTTGAATTGTTTTTATCCCCTCGATAACTGGCTAATGCAGAAGAAAGCCAGATAGGTAACATGTCAGCCAGGAAGACGAATATCACATCTGTGATCATATTATGTATTTGCATAATGCATGATAGGTACTGCAGTGAGAGAACATCACGGGGCGAAAACACAAACAGAGATGTAGTGCTGCACTAAATAAAATACATTATACAAAAAAATCAGTTATTAAACTCAAGGAGAGAGGAGTGTCTGCAGTCAACTGACCACTCAACAATGAACTCACCTTTGGCTTCACTTTGAAATATGACTCGTTCATCATATAATGGTGAAAGTGGGTGGCAAAGGCTCGAGGCGAGGGTCTCTGCTCCAGATTCAGCAAAACTGCTCGATGCTCTTCCAGCCAGGGTACCCTGTCCCAGTTTGGTACAGTCCGAACTGGGGTGAGATCTCCGGCACTGAAGATCAGTGGTATGATCTCCTGCAGCCATGTCGTACCTACAGCAACCAAAAAAACCTGCTAATTCACCCAGTAATGTGGTTCAGTTGGAGTACATTTATTTCAGAACATTAAAGGTCTTCTTTCTCGGCTGCAGCAAGTGGTAAACCTGCGGTGCTGCTAGTGCAGTGAATAAAAGCCTCAGGCTACGTTCCTGCAGAAACACATCCGAAACAGCTACAGTGCTATTAGACTTTAACATACTATTCATGTGGTATAAACGGTAACATGATCTGACCCACTTTCTCCAGATGCATTTCACATCACACCCCTTTCAATGACATCGTAATAATTGATACACGCAAAAATGTTGAAAAACCATGAAAAAAATAATCTCTTTGGTGGATGGGGTTGTGTTCTTACCGGACTTCGGGTATGTCACAATAAGCACGTCGTCCGGCCGGAAAGTGAAGTCCTCATAGTATTTCAGGCTCTCAGGAGGATGGAGGTGATTAGGGACGTAAACCCCTTTGTATTCATCATATAACTCCGCTTCTGTCATTCTCCTACAGCTCACTCAGAACACTGAGAGGCAGGGAGGGTTAATAATACATAAACTTATTTGAACTTCGACCGGTCTACTATCTCCCCCGTCACTGTTTTATCTCTCCTCTCTCTTCTCCTCTTTCACACTGAATAAATGAGTCATGATACAAATGTGGCATCTTTTAGCAAGAACTGTATTGATGTTAGGCATGCGATTAGGACTGCCAGCTCAGTCCTTTGAATATCCTGGACATTCAACCAGTGGATTGATTTTTTTTTGTTTTGTTGTTGTTGGCTAAATTCAGTGCATAGGTGGCCCCATTCATTCTGTAGTCAAGGCTGGACAGATTCCAGTTCAGCTGCAGAACATAACATTCTCACTTGTGACACTGCAGCTCTGCCTAGTGTCTAAACATGTCACCAGCAGTGCACCTTTCCCAGACACTTGTGCCTATGTTGATTAACATTTGAACCAATCACACCCAGTCTTTGTATAAAAGCAGGTTTGAAAGGTTTGTCAATGTCAAGCAAAAGCAGCATAAAAAATGCTAATATTTGAAAACTTGGATTCCTGGACATTTTGCACACCGGAATGGATTTATTTTTCCTTCTTTATAGATAATTGGTTACGATTTGAGGGCAAGCCTGGTCTTATAGGTAGGGATGGTGTTCACCCCACGCGGGAGGGTGCTGCCTTACTTTCGTGCAGCATAGCACATAGTCTTTTAGTTAGTCGGCAGAGTAGTGTAAACCGCTGCTGACAATCCAGAGCCAGGACCAGGCCGCAGACAGACAGGCTAAACCGACCGTCTGCGATCCGCCTTGAGGCGTCACCTAAGATTAACCTTATTGAGACTGTGTCTTTGCCCCGAATTAAAACTAAATTTAATCACAGAAAAACTCAATCAGTCCGCTTAAATAACCTTATCAACATATATCCATGTTCTGATGATGGCACTAACACCTTCAATCTAAAACTTGGACTACTTAATATAAGATCATTAAACTCTAAAGCAGTCGTCGTAAATGAAATTATAAGCGATCATAAATTTGACTTTTTTTGTCTTACTGAAACGTGGGTTAGACCAGATGAATATTTAGCTTTAAATGAAGCCACGCCTGCAGGCTATAATTATGCACATAGGCCAAGACTAACAGGCAAGGGAGGTGGAGTCTGTGTAATATACCAAAATACTCTCGATTTTAGTCAGAAACAATGCGACACTTTTACTTCCTTTGAGGTCCTCTCTATTCACGTCACAAATCCGGTCACAAAAAAGAAGGCGTTCTCATTATTTAACATTTACAGACCACCAGGGTCATACTCTGAATTTATAAAAGAATTTAGTGACTTCGCTGCAAACCTGGCTGTGTGTAATGATAAAGTAATAATTGTAGATTTTAATATTCACTTTGAGAAGGTAGACGACCCATTAAAAAGGGCATTTACCTCAATCCTAGACTCTGTTGGTTTTACCCAAAATGTAACAGGGCCGACACACTACTGTAGTCATACGTTAGATTTAGTTTTGACACTAGGTCTTAACATAGACAAGCTTAATATCCTACCGCAAACCACAGCGATCTCTGACCATTACTTAATTTCATATGAGCTACGATTTAGCCATAACATATATACGTCCCCTCGTTATTCAACAAAGCGCACAATAAAACCTTCTACTGCCCTACAATTTATAGAAAATCTCCCAGAGTTATCAACCCCAGTCTCCACTCCATCAGATCCAATTGAACTAGATTTACTAACCGATTATTTAGAAAATACCTTACGATCCACCTTAGAAAATGTGGCCCCACTTAAAATAAAAAGAATAAGGCAGAAAAAGTTCACCCCGTGGTACAACGATAAAACCCGGACCTTAAAACAAACAGCTCGGAAATTATAGCGGAAATGGCGTCATACCAAACTAGAAGCGTTCCACACTGCCTGCAAGGACAGCCTTATAGAGTATAGAAATGCTCTCACTGAAGCTCGCTCAGCATATCTGGCCTCGCTGATCGAGAATAATATCCTAGAGTTCTGTTTAATGTGATTTCCCAAATCACACAAAATCAGGCAGGTAATGAACCAGAAATCCCAGCAACTCTCACCAGTGAAGTTTTTATGGACTTCTTTAATAATAAAATTGATAATATTAGACAACAAATTCAACCCACAGTATCAAATTCAAATCCAGCTTTGCTGCCATCTGACTTGGCTGATATAGAACAAAACACAGCTGTAGAAAAGAGTCTGGAAACCTTTTACCCCCTCCCACAGCTGGAGCTAGAGAAGATTATCTCATCTGCAAATTGCACAACCTGCACACTCGATGCAATTCCATCAAAATTACTCAAAGAAGTACTGCCAGTTATTATAAACCCTATCTCAACTATTGTAAACTCATCCCTTAGTCTGGGCCATGTACCCAAAGCTTTTAAACTCGCTGTTATCAAACCTCTGATCAAGAAACCAAATCTTGATGTCACCGTTTTGTCCAATTACAGGCCTGTTTCTAACTTACCGTTTATATCTAAGATCTTAGAAAAAGCTGTGGCCCAACAACTTAGTTCATATCTACACAAGAACCATATATATGAAAAATTTCAGTCTGGATTCAGGCCACACCATAGCACTGAGACGGCTCTAGTTAAGATAACTAATGATCTTCTTCTTGCCTCTGATCAAGGTTACATATCTCTCTTAGTGCTACTTGACCTTAGCGCGGCTTTTGATACAATAGACCACAATATTCTCCTAGAAAGGTTAGAAAACATGGTTGGAGTCACAGGGACGGCCCTATCATGGTTCAGATCTTACCTATCAGAACGTTATCAGTTCGTTAGGGTAAACAATTTATCTTCCACTTATTCAAAAGTGAGATTTGGAATTCCGCAGGGGTCTATATTAGGACCATTACTATTTACACTATACATGTTACCGTTAGGCACAGTTATAAGTAATCATGGCGTAAACTTTCATTGTTATGCAGACGATACTCAACTGTACATATCAGCCAAGCCTGATGACCAATACAGGTTAAAGAAAATGGAGGACTGTGTAAAAGACGTGAAAGGCTGGATGTCACGCAACTTCCTCCTATTAAACAGTAACAAAACAGAGGTTCTCCTTCTGGGTCCAAAATTAGCAAGAAGTAAATCACCAGATTTAATCTTAAATCTCGCCGACTTTCCAGCCGCACCTGGACTAGCAGCAAAAAATCTCGGCGTTATAATTGATTCAGATTTATCATTCGATCAACACACAGGCAGCATCACTAGGACAGCTTTTCTACATTTTCGCAACATTGCCAAGATCAGAAATGCCCTATCCCTGCGTGATGCAGAAACACTAGTACACGCCTTTATTACTTCTAGGCTAGACTACTGTAAAGCACTACTGTCAGGATGCACGAGCAGGAATTCAAACAAACTCCAACTAGTCCAAAATGCCACAGCTAGGGTCCTCACTAAAACTAGAAAATTTGAGCATATTAGTCCAGTGCTATCATCACTTCATTGGCTACCTATTAAATTCCGTATTGATTATAAAATCATTTTACTGACTTATAAAGCCCTACATGGTCTTGCCCCTGAATACCTGCAAGACCTTATTTCTCATTATGAGCCATCACGACCACTCAGATTCCAGAGCGCTGGCTTATTAATAGTTCCTAGAATTCAGAAGGTTTCATCTGGGGGAAGAGCTTTTTCTTATAAAGCCCCCAAACTCTGGAATGATCTTCCAGAAACTGTTCGGGACTCAGACACAGTCTCAATCTTTAAGACTAGGCTGAAAACACACTTGTTCAGTTTAGCTTTTGGTAGGTAATGTTCCCCCCCTAGATAAAGGCAGCAGATCCAGGGGTCCATGGACACAGGGAATTATAGTAAACTGAGACGCTGGTGCTGTCGTCCTGCTGCTCGCACGCGGTCACTCAAGTTTGTGGACGGTGGAGCGGAGGGATGCCGAACTGTTTCAGAGTGCTCTCGTGTCTGTGTGTCCTTCTGGTTCTCTCCTTTTAGTTAAGCTGTCATAGTCAGATCTGCCGGGGTCATTAGCCACACTCTGTAAATGTTTACATTCCCTGTTTATGTACAAACGGATAGAACAAAACTAATTCCATCTCCCTGCTTTTTTTTTTTCCGAGTATACAACCGCCCACATGTCCGGCTGGACACTGAAGGACGACTGACTGCCGAGCCCCCCTGCTACCCACTTCAGACCAGCTGCCCACGCCTCAGCTACCACCAACCTCCTTGGATGAGCTGCCCACCCTACCCTGATGTTCTCATAGACTCCTAGATATTCCTAATATCAATATTACTGCTATTAATATTAGTAGTATAATCACTTGTAGGTAGTTTGACCAGAGGAGGATGGGTCCCCCCTGGTGAGCCTGGTTCCTCCCAAGGTTTCTTCCTCAGTTCTGAGGGAGTTTTTCCTTGCCACTGTTGCCACGGCTTGCCCACTGGGGGGTTTCTGTACATTCTGTACATTCTTTCAGTCCTGTGGAAACTTTGTCTTTTCTGAAATCCTGTAAAGCTGCTTTGTGACAACATCCGTTGTAAAAAGCGCTATACAAATAAATTTGATTTGATTTGATTTGGACAAGCATCCAAGAAGGTAAACATCCATCCATCCATCCATCCATTATCTTCCGCTTGTCCGGGGTTCGGGTCGCGGGGGCAGCATCCTAAGCAATGAAGCCCAGACCTCCCTTTCCCCAGCCACTTCCACCAGCTCTCCAAGGGGGATTCCGAGGCGCTCCCAGGCCAGCTGGGCGATATAGTCGCGCCAGCGTGTCCTGGGTCTTCCCCGGGGTCTCCTCCCAGGTGGACTCGCCTGTGACACCTCCCGAGGGAGGCGTCCAGGAGGCATCCTAACCAGATGCCCGAACCACCTCAGCTGGCTCCTCTCGACGTGAAGAAGCAGCGGCTCTACTCCGAGTCCTTCCCGGATGACTGAACTTCTCACCCTATCTCTAAGGGAGAGTCCAGCCACCCTGCGGAGGAAACTCATTTCGGCTGCTTGTATTCGCGATCTTATTCTTTCGGTCATTACCCAAAGCTCATGACCATAGGTGAGGGTGGGAACGTAGATCGACCGGTAAATCGAGAGCCTTGCCTTATGGCTCAGCTCTTTCTTTACCACAACAGACCGGTAAAGAGCCCGCATCACTGCTGACCCAGCACCAATCCGCCTGTCAATCTCCCGCTCCCTTGTACCATCACTCGTGAACAAGACCCCGAGATACTTGAACTCCTCCACTTGAGGCAAGAGCCTATCCCCGACCCAGAGAGGGCTCTCCACCCTTTTCCGCCTGAGAACCATGGTCTCGGATTTAGAGGTACTGATTCTCATCCCAGCCGCTTCACACTCGGCTGCAAACCGATCCAGCGAAAGCTGAAGTTCGCGGCCTGATGTCCCCAATAGGACCACATCATCTGCAAACAGCAGTGATGTGACCCTGAGGTCACCAAACCGGACACCCTCCATCCCTTGACTGCGCCTAGAAATTCTATCCATAAAAATTATGAATAGAATCGGTGACAAAGGGCAGCCCTGACGGAGTCCAACTCTCACTGGGAACGAGTCTGACTTACTGCCGGCTATGCGAACCAAACTCCAGCTTTGTTTGTACAGGGCCTGAATGGCTCGTAGCAAAGAGCCATGTACCCCGTACTCCCCAAGCACCTCCCACAGAATACCCCGGGGAACACAGTCGAATGCCTTCTCCAGATCCACAAAGCACATGTGGACTGGTTGGGCAAACTCCCATGAACCCTCCAGAATCCTGGAGAGGGTGAAGAGTTGGTCCAGTGTTCCACGACCAGGGCGGAACCCGCACTGTTCCTCCTGGATCCGAGGTTCGACTATAAGCCGGACTCTCTTCTCCAGTACCCCTGCATAGACCTTGCCAGGGAGGCTGAGGAGTGTGATTCCCCTGTAGTTGGAACACACCCTCCGGTCCCCTTTTTTAAAAAGAGGCACCACCACCCCAGTCTGCCAAGCCAGTGGCACCGTCCCCGATGTCCACGCAATGTTGAAAAGACGTGTCAGCCAAGACAGCCCCACAACATCCAGAGCCTTGAGGAACTCAGGGCGGATCTCATCCACCCCTGGAGCCTTGCCACCAAGGAGCTTCTTAACTACCTTAGCGACTTCGGCCTCAGTAATGGACAAGCCTATTCCCATGTCCCCAGACTCAGCCTCCTCACTGGAGAACGTGTCGGTGGGATTGAGAAGGTCCTCAAAGTATTCCTTCCACCGCCCAATGACGTCTTCAGTCGAAGTCAGCAGCACACCATCTCCACTATATACAGTGCTAGTGGCACACTGCTTTCCCCTTCTGAGTCGCCTGACGGTTTGCCAGAATCTTTTCGGAGCCGACTTAAAGTCACTTTCCAAGGCCTCACCAAACTCCTCCCATACACGGGTTTTTGCCTTGGCAACAACTGAAGCCGCAGATCGCTTGGCCTGTCGATACCTGCCAGCTGCCTCTGGTGTCCCACAGGCCAACCATGCCCGGTAGGACTCCTTCTTCAGCTTGACGGCATCTCTCACCTGGGGTGTCCACCACCGGGTTCGAGGATTACCGCCCCGACAGGCACCAACTACCTTACGGCCACAGCTACAGTCAGCCGCTTCAGCAATGGAGGAACGGAACATGGCCCATTCTGAGTCAATGTCCCCCACCTCCCCCGATATCTGGTCAAAGTTCTGACGGAGGTGTGAGTTGAAGATCAATCTGACAGGTTCTTCTGCTAGACGTTCCCAGCAAACCCTCACTATGCGTTTGGGCTTGCCTGGTCTGACCGGCATCTTCCCCCACCACCTGAACCAACTCACCACCAGGTGGTGATCAGTTGACAGCTCAGCTCCTCTCTTTACCCGAGTGTCCAAAACACATGGCCGCAAGTCCGATGACACGACTACAAAGTCAATCATTGAACTGCGGCCTAGGGTGTCCTGGTGCCATGTGCACTTATGGACATCCTTGTGTTCAAACATGGTGTTCGTGATGGACAAACTGTGGTTTGCACAGAAGTCCAAAAACTGAACACCACTCGGGTTCAGATCAGAGAGGCCATTCCTCCCAATCACACCCCTCCAGGTCTCACTGTCATTGCCCACGTGAGCGTTGAAGTCCCCCAGTAGGACAATAGAGTCTCCAGAAGGAGCACTTTCAAGCACCCTTCCCAAGGACTCTAAGAAGGCTGGGTACTCTGAACTGCTGTTCGGTGCATAAGCACAGACAACAGTCAGGACCCGTTCCCCAACCCGAAGGCGTAGGGAAGCTACCCTCTCGTCCACCGGAGAAAACCCCAACATACAGGCACCGAGTCGAGGGGCTATGAGAAAGCCCACACCTGCCCGCCGCCTCTCACCATGGGCAACTCCAGAAAAGAATAAAGTCCAGCCCCTCTCAAGGAGATTGGACCCAGAGCCCAAGCTGTGTGTTGAGGTGAGCCCGACTATATCTAGCCGGTATCTCTCAACCTCGCGCACCAACTCAGGCTCCTTCCCCGCCACTGAGGTAACGTTCCAAGTTCCAAAAGCCAGTTTCAGCAACCGAGGATCAGAACGCCAAGGCCCACGCCTTCGGACACTGCCCGATCCACAACGCACCGAACCCCTACTACTGCCCCTCCCATTGGTGGTGGGTCGATGGGAGGGGGGACTCATGTAACTCCTTCGGGCTGGGCCCGGCCGGGCACCATGAGTAAATGCCCGGCCACCAGACGCTCGCTGGCGAGCCCCTCCCCCAGGCCTGGCTCCAGGGTGGGGCCCCGGTAACCCTGTTCCGGGCAGGGTACACAAGTCCTGTTTTTCTGTCTTCATAGGGGTTATTATGGATCACACTTTGTCTGACCTGTCACCTAGGACCAGTTTGCCATGGGAGACCCTACCAGGAGCTTTTGCTCCAGACAACATAGCTCCTAAGATCATTCAAGCACGCAAACCCCTCCACCACGATAAGGTGGTGATCCAAGGAGAGGAGAAGGTAAACAATTCAGGGAAATCCTGGTTGGGTAGCAACCCTACATACTATACATGTGCAACAATTTGACACATTTGAATCATGCAGAGTCCTTTTTACCATTTATTCTGTCTAAATTGGAAGAAGAACTAGTTAAGAAATAAGATAAATACACCTCTGATCTTACAGAATGGCAGTTTATGATTTGTTATTTGTAGGGAGTGGGTGATTGTGTCATGCTGTTGACAAAATCCACTTTGTTTTTTTACTTTAATTAAGGGAAAGAGAAAAAAAAACTAATTATGATCAATTTTCAACCCATGTTGTGGTGATCGGTGCTGTTGTAGAATTTGCTGTTGTTTGTAGAATTTATACACTGAGCCCATAGCCTCCAGTCCATAATCCATATATGGAAACTACACTGCAAACTGCACATGGATAAGCACAGCAGAATAACTGCTGATAAGATGGGGCCCTCAGGAAGGAAGGCATTTATCATTTGGATGATGAGAATGTTGACGTCCTTCTGGATGTCTAGGTGCTGATGTTGGCACGTGAGAAAAGATCTACAATAACACAATTTCAAAGTCACAGTTGGTATTTGGAATGTATGGAGTAGCAATTATGGTCAGCTGAAAATAGTCCTACATCCTTAGGGATCAGTGAGCATTCAGACATTAGGACACTTTTCAGAGAAGCATCCCATCTGCTACTCAGGTCATGAATATACAATGAAGAAACTGAGGGGCTTTCATTGTCAGTAAGTAAGTAATATGTCAACAGGACCATTATTGGATACAATGCCGTGAATAATTGACAGAAGTCAATCCGCTTTTGTTTCCAGCCATTCAGAATTACAGTCGTACAGGTTTGTCCCCCAACAATGGATGCAAGTGAAGAAGAAATGAAAAAGTTTTATGCTGAAGCTTGGGCTGAAACTGACCAGACCTGCTGACAGGACATACTGCTGGTGATGGGAGACTGGAATGCCAAAGTCAGAAGTGAGAAGGAGGGAAATTGAGTCGGACAGCAAGGCCTTGGTGACAGGAGTGAAGCACTAATAAACATCTACGAGTACAATGAGTTTTTCATTACAACTGCATCCTTCAAGTAACAAAAGTGGCATCTGTTACCAGGACATTGCCAGACAGAGTTCACTGAAGCCAATAGACTTGATGGCACTTGGATAGCCAATCCAAAGACACAGCAACAAAAACAGCTTATTGTTCTAGGGCAGAAAGGGGGGTTGGGGAATGGTCTGGTATAAATGAATTACAACTACTTTTGGATGCCTAAAACTAAACAAACGCAATACAAGAGAAATGTAGAGTAACAGTCATTTGTTGGTCATTTGGTTGCTCGTTCGCTCATTCCACCCTTAACCCCTTGGAGCAGCTGTTTGCACAACACTAAGACAGTAAAGATGTGATAAATCTCAAAATCTCCCACCGTTTTCTTGTATGGATTAGTGACATGACATACATTTTTTGTATCCAAATCCATCATTTTTTAAATATTAAACAATTCAATAAATACTTGAAATACATCACATCATTCTACATTGCATCATTTATGTGAATACATTTTCATTGCATCAAAATAAAATTTATTTCAAGCAAGTGTAAAAATGTCAGGTGACCCAACCAGTTATACAGATTAAGGTCATTTAGTCATATAAGATTCTAAATGAAATTGAATCATTTAAAAATCATTTGACTTAGAAAAATGGAGAAGCTTTAAAAGTATTAAACCAATTGCAAAACTTTTGTTGGTCAGTTCTGATTTCCTCAAATGTCATGCAGCACAACCAAAAACAAAGCAGTTTGAGATTGCCTAAGCAATCTGGCTGTCCTGAAATGTCATGGGCTACCAATATAAACTTCTTCTTCTTCTTCTTTCGGCTGCTCCCTTTAGGGGTCGCCACAGGAGATCATCTGCCTCCATCTTGCCCTATCCATTGCCTCCTCTACTTTTACACCAACCATCTTCATGTCCACCTTCACTACATCCATAAACCTTCTCTGAGATCTACCTCTTCTCCTTCTACCCGGCAGCTCCATCTCCAACATTCTTTGCCCAATATATCCACTATTCCTCCTCAACACATGTCCAAACCATCTCAACCTGGCCTCTCTGGCTTTATCTCCAAACTGCTCCACCTTCACTGTCCCTCTGATGTGCTCATTTCTAATCTTGTCCATCCTTGTCACTCCCAATGAAAATCTCAGCATCTTCATCTCCGCCACCTCCAGCTCAGCCTCCTGTCTTTTAGACAGAGCCACAGTCTCCAAACCATACATCATAGCAGGACACACTACTGTCTTGTAAACCTTCCCTTTCACTCTTGCTGCTATCCTTCTGTCACACATCAGCCCTGACACCCGTCTCCACCCACTCCATCCTGCCTGCACCCTCTTTTTCACCTCTTTTCGACACTGTCCATTTCTCTGGATGGTTGACCCAAGATATTTGAAGTCATCCACATTTACGACCTCTACTTCTTGCATCTTCACCTTTCCACCTGCCTCCCTCTCATTCACACACATGTATTCTGTCTTGTCTGTACTGATCTTCATTCCTCTCCTCTCCAGTGCAAACCTCCACCTCTCCAGATTCTCTTCCACCTGCTCTCTACTCTCACCACAGATTACAATGTCATCTGCAAACAAGAAGGGGCTCAAAGCTGATCCCTGATGTAACCCTACCTTCACCTTGAAACCATTTGTCACTCCAACTGCAAACCTCACTACTGTCTCACTATCCTCATACATGTCCTGCACCACCCTAACATACTTTTCAGCTACACCTGACTTCCTCATACAGTACCACAGTTCCTCTCTTGGCACCCTATCATATGCCTTCTCTAGATCCACAAAGACACAATGTAGCTCCTTCTGACTTTCTCTGTACTTCTCTACCAACACTCTCAACGCAAGAATTGCATCTGTGGTACTCTTTCTGGGCATGAAACCAAACTGCTGCTCACTGATCTGAACCTCTCGCCTTAGCCTTGCTTCAACAACTCTTTCCCATACCTTCATGGTGTGGCTCATCAACTTTATACCTCTGTAGTTACTGCAGCTCTGCACATCACCCTTGTTCTTAAAAATGGGGACCAGTACACTGCTTCTCCACTCATCAGGCGTCCTCTCACTCTCCAGGATTTTGTTAAACAACCTGGTTAAAAAGTCCACTGCCTTCTCTCCTAAACATCTCCATACCTCCACAGGTATGTCATCTGGACCAACTGCCTTTCCATTCTTCATCCTTTTTAAAGCTGCCCTCACTTCCACCTTACTAATTCTCTGCACTTCGTGATCCACTATCTCTCCCCCCGTTGTCCTCCTCTCTTTTTCGTTTTCCTCATTCATTAGTTCTTCAAAGTACTCCTTCCATCTACTCAACACTCTCTGTTCACTCACTAGTACATTTCCCTCTCTATCCTTTATCAGCCTAACCTGCTGTACATCCTTTCCAGCTCTATCTCTCTGTTTAGCCAAACGATACAAGTCCTTTACTCCTTCTTTACTGTCCAGCCTCTCATACAGCTCATCATAGGCCTGAGTCTTTGCCTTTGCCACCATTCTTTTTGCTATGCGACTAGCCTCACAGTACTCCTGCCTACTTCCTTCATCTCTCTGGTTATCCCACTTTTTCTTAGTTGCCTTCTTCTTCTGAATACTCTCCTGGACTTCCTCATTCCACCACCAACTTTCCTTGTCTTCTTTCCTCTGACCAGACGAAACACCCAACACATTCTTGCCAGTTTCTCTCACCACCTTAGTTGTAGTTTCCCAGTCCTCAGGTAGCTCCTCACTGCCCCAAGGGCCTGTTGCAATTTTTCCCTGAACTGCCTGCAACCATCCTTCTCCTTCAGCTTCCACCATCTAATCTTTGGCTCTGTCTTCACTCTCTTCCTCTTCTTTGTTTCTAATCTCATTCTTTAGACAACCACCCTATGCTGCCTTTCTACACTTTCCCCTGGCACCACTTTACAATCTCCAATCTCCTTTAGGTGGCATCTCCTGCTAAGGATATAATCCACCTGTGTGCACCTCCCTCCACTCTTGTATGTCACCCTGTGTTCTTCCCTCTTCTGAAAATACGTGTTCACCACAGCCATTTCCATTCTCTTTGCAAAACCTACAACCATCTGACCTTCCGCATTTCTGTCTTTCACACCATTCATCCCCTCTGTTCCCTTCACCAACATGTCCATTGAAGTCTGCACCAATCACTAATCTCTCCTCTCTAGGGACACCATCTACCACTTCATCCATCTTACTCCAATTCTTCTAATTCCTCTAATTCCTCTTTCTCCTCTAACTGACAACCAACCTGTGGTGCATATGGACCGACCACATTCAAAATTATGCCATCAACCTCCAACTTCAGGCTTATGATCCTGTCTGACACTCTCTTTACATCCAGAACACTTTTTACAAGCTGTTCCTTTAGGATTATCCCTACTCAATTTCTCTTCCTCTCTACACCATGATAGAACAGTTTGAATCCACCTCCAATGTTCCTGGCCTTGCATCCTTTCCATCTGGTCTCCTGAACACACAGAATATCTACCTTCCGTCTCTCCATCATGTCGGCAAGCTCTCTGCCTGAGTCATTGTCCCTATGTTCAGAGTCCCTATTCTAACCTCCACACTCCTGCCTTTCCTTCTCTCTTGCTGCCTTCTAACCCGTCTTTCTCCTCTCCTCTTTGATGGTCTTCGACCTACAGTAGTCCAATTTCCACCGACACTCTGCTGGTCAACAGCACCGGAGGCGGTAGTTGTTAACCCGGGCCTTGACCGATCCGGTATGGCAATCATATTTGTGATCCGCATGATAGTTTTGGCACAAGTTTTACGCAAGATGTCCTTCCTGACGCAACCCTCACCATTTATCCGGGCTTGGCACCAGAAGTACACCCCTAACACACCATAAACATCTTAAAAGTGTGTCATTCAACTTTACATTAAATTACATCTCATTACAAACTAAAGAATCTTCCTCCTGCAGCTATTGCTGCCATTTTCAAGGGTTGTGGCCTCTAAGGATACACCAGCTGGGTGAGTGCATTTCTTATTTGAAGGATCCTTCAAAACAAACAACCTTCAGTGAGGTAACAGCTGAGAAATCCAGTCTCACTCGACTGCATACTTGGCTAATGAAGAACACAGGTGACCTTTATGGTACAGTGCCAGGGTCAGTAATAACCATTTTTCATCATGATTAGGATGGTTCCATTTACCCAGTTAGCTAGTGACCCCTGGAAAACTGTGAAAATGTTTTAGTACAAACCCAGTTCCAGAAAAGTTGGGACAGCATGTAAAAATGCCAGTGAAAACAGAGAGCGGGGGTGGGTCAAATCTGTATTAAACCCTGTATTAATATGAAGCAGCACAA
Source organism: Pygocentrus nattereri (assembly GCF_015220715.1). NCBI lineage: Eukaryota > Metazoa > Chordata > Actinopteri > Characiformes > Serrasalmidae > Pygocentrus > Pygocentrus nattereri. The sequence goes on from NC_051223.1 coordinate 17,913,964, forward strand.
AACACGATTTGATGTGAAACCTTACAAACAATGTTGTTTTAAACACTCAATGTAAGTATACAACCTGTCCAGGGTGTTTCCTGCCTTCCTCCCTATGACTGCTGGGGTAGATTCCAGCTCCTCCCGTGACCCCGAAGGATAAGCGGCTTAGAAAAAGTGTGTGTGTGTGTGCATGTGTGTTTGTTTGTGTGAATATACAATGCAACATGTCTGCAACATGTTCTAAAAAAAGTTGGAACAGGTGCATGTTTACCAGTGTGTTTGTTGTTGTGTTTTGAACTTAATAACGTGACAGTTATTAGGCAGGCAGGCCAGTCTAGCACCTTGAGCAACAATTAAGTTGAACTGGGTGTCTTATTGCTCAATAGTTTTACACAGGTTGACACAAGACCCATTAACCTGTGTTACATTATAACTTAAAAGGAATATGCCAGGACAACACGGCACACAGTACTACATGTTCTGCTATGCTGGGTGTGGCTGCACGTCAGATAACCTGTTCCTTCAAATCAGTTCACCAACAGAGAGCGCCTCTTAAAAAGTGCCAAAAGTCAGAAGCAAAATATAGATAAACGTAGCAGTAAAATCAGTAAATAGAAAGAAAAAATTAAAGCAAAACCTGAGAGCAGCAGGATGGCACATTTTTTTTGGAAAAAAAGGATTTAACTCATTATTGTGGCTTGTGGATTTTCTAATACTATTTAAAACTTTTAGCACAAAATACACAGTTATTCATCCGTTATGCATACAGTTTATCATACAACGCTCATGCAGTCTGGGTTTGCATTGCCTTGACAGTCAGTCAGAGATCCATTAGCGCGTATACACAACTTCTCTGATCTTCACCTCTCTTCCATTCCTTTTTTGATGGACACAGCATCAAAATGACAAAATAAATCAATATACTTGAGAATTGAGTTGTTTGCAGATCCTTTTTTTAATCCTGACATTGGTGACAGCCCCTTGTTAGAGTGCTTGAAAAAGCACTCTGTTGTTATCTCTCATACTTTCATACATTCTTCTTCCACACTTTTTTTCTGCGATTAATACAGCCCAAACCACTTAAGGTACAGACTCCGTTCATACTGTGTTTCTTAAACTTTCACCTAGAAACTTCAGGTTAATATGGTAGAGAAACTTGTTCTTTCTGAAATCTCAAAATATTTAATCATTTTATCAATTAGCTTTAGAGTTATGAGCATTTGTTTGGCACCAGGCACAGAAAACTGCACCATTCACTCCCATGTAAATTTCTCAAAATCAGAATCTGCTTATTTCAAGATTTTCTCTGTGTTTAACTCATCATTCTTCTCAATACACACAACATTACACCAAAATAATCCTCAAGGGATCTTATCTCACACCTATCCAGTTAAGCGATGGAGTAAATATTTCCCAATTTATGACTGTTTGTTCAGAGCAATTGTTCTGTGCAAATCGGACTCAAACAAGGCTTCTCCAATAACAGCAGCATAATAACAGAGAGATTATGTTCTCCTCCCCCCTCAAACACATACATCTCTCCCTCTCACACACACACACACACACACACACACACGCACACACACACACACACACACACACACACACACACACACACACACACACATACCTAAGGAGGTGTCACCTACACAGAAAGACACACAAAGACACACATACACTTGCAGCTCTTTTCAAGCACTCTTGCAGTTCCTTCAGGAAATTGCGTCATACTGATGGTGATCAATTCGAAATTAATATCTAATTATGTTACTTTTGCCACCTTTGTACTTATTTACATGAGAAAAGCTGTGAGAGCTTTATCTTACTTGAGCATTTGTCTCAAGCTTTGGGTTTAAAACTGAGGTCAAGTGTGAAATGATGTATCTCTTACAGCCAGTCAGCATTTGAACCCATCTGGCATCTTTTTAACCTCTTCAGAGGCTTCAGAGAGATTTAGCATCGTATAGCACACTCTCAGAAAAAAGGCACTAAACTGTCCAGTGTAGCAGTACCACTCTTGTCACTGGGTTGGCGTCCTCAATGGTACATCTCAGTACTTTTACAGTGTTTTTACATATAGTTCATTTTAAAAGAACCAGACCGAGTTCTGTTAAAGTGAACCTGGAAGGGAACCAACTGCAAATAGCCTCAGTTCTTTTTGTGTTCACAGTGTAAGTGAACTCTAAACAGGACTCAGTTTTCTTTCTGGTCCATTTAGATCTCAGGGGTCATTTTTCCAATTTTGCGTGATGCACTTTGGCCAATCATTCCAGCACGCACAATATGAGAGCAGCAGGCAGGTCTGGTGGTTCTTCTCGTCACCTGATAGGTCGGATTTATCAGAGAACGTCGTCCATTTGGTGAGCGCTGTGTAACGTTAGTGCTGTGAAAGGGGTCCGAGCTCTAATGGAGCTGTGGGCTGAACAAGAAGTGGTCTGAGATCTGAAAGGACCAGAAAGAAAACTGAGTCCTCCTTAGAGTTCACTTACACTGTGGACACAAAAAGAACTGAGGCCATTTGCAGTTGGTTCCCTTCCAGGTTCACTTTAACAGAACGCGGTCTGGTTCTTTTAAAACGAACTATATGTGAAAACACTGTCAGTTGGGTTTGTTTTTGGGGTCGTTTAGGGGGGTCTGAGCTCACTTGGTGTGTTTACATATGCAAAAGAAACCCTGACTCAGTGGTCTGAGTGGTCTCAGAGTCCACTTCAGACAGCCCAAGTGTGAAAACGCCTTTAGTCAGGGAACATAACTGTGCCAAGATCCATTGAAGTTATATTTTTATACTTTTATTTGAATATTTATTCACTCTATATATTTACTTATGTTGTTCTCTTTTAAAACTTTTAGATTAAATATTTGAGGGTACACATGTATTATTGGTAATATGAATACTGGTAATAAGAAATGAACCTGCGCAGTACCTTCTGTATTTCTAGTGCTGTAGTCTAAGGCTGAGGGTCTGTGACATTTCATATATCGCTCACTATCCATTTCCATGAAAGATTCAACTGCTTCTGAAATCAGTCAAATATTTTAGGACTTTATGTGGAATAATAAGTCACACAAGCTTAAAAGACTGACTTGTAAGAGTAGAGCAGAAGGTGGTTTAGATTTTATTGACATTATAAATGCCCTTAGAATTAACTTCATACTAATAATGTTTGCTATCCGGTGTCGACCATAGGAGGATGGGTTCCCCTTCTGAGTCTTGGTTCCTCTCAAGGTTTCTTCCTCTTTTAGGGAGTTTTTCCTTGCCACCGTCGCCGCTGGCTTGCTCATGGGGGCTCGGACCCGGATTTTCTTTCTTCTTTTCTCTTCTCTCTGTAATACTGATTGTTCTGTAAAGCTGCTTTGTGACAACACCTGTTGTAAAAAGCGCTATATAAATAAATTTTGCTTGCTTGCTTGCTTGCTAATTGGCCAAAATACAGTGTTTTTTTTATCCCCAATCATATTTTTTAACAAGAGTGGAGGCTTATCTTTAATTTTGAAATGGAATTATTTGTCGTATAAGCTCCCAGTTTCTCTTTCCAAGTTTTTTTCAAGCTCTCCATGTCTAGAAACTATGCTTTTTCCCTTTTATGGAATAACTCTGAAATAACTATTAGGAATGCAATTTTGTTCTCTTCCAAATGCTTTAAAAGAAATATGAACAATATTCTTTCTATATATCTGGAAATGTGCTTTCATATGAGCAACTTATGGCTACACATGACTTTCCTGTAAGAATATAACTGCTTGATTAGAGCTCCTCCTGATGGCCTCACTAACCTAAGTCTTTTATGTTTTGATAAGAGTGAAATGATGAAATCGTCACTGCTTTTGGGTGGTATTAATATAACAGCCAAACCAGAGTCAGAACCATCCCACCTCAAAGATCTCCATCACAGGCCTCCATCACTTCACCTCAGCTTCAGAACAGCCTGGCAACAAGAAACAGACTGAATAGCATGAATAGCAATCAGGATAACAGACTCCAGTATTGTCAGGAGAAGTTCTTGTTATTTTAGTTTTTACTTCTTTTGTTTTTGTCTTTGGGTATGAAAACCTGCGGGCAGCTCATCAGACCAGTTGATAATGATCACAGCCAATTAATGAATTTGTAAATGTGGATTTGTTGTAACACGACAGCTTGATGCTGACGCTCGCAGGTAAGAAGTGAATGAGAGGATTTACTGGTGAAAACAAAATCCACAATCGTAGTCAGGTCACAGGCAATGGTCAAATCCAGAAAGGGCAAAATACACAAAAACACAAACATGACCAGGCAAACAGTCCAAAAGGGATCAGGCAAAAGTCAGATCAAAATCAGACTCAAAATCAAGCTTTATTGGAGAGAATAAACTAAAAATAAATATAAAATATAACAAGATAAAATAAAATAAAACATGCATTCCTACCATCGCTCACTCACACACACACACACACACACACACACACACACACACACACACACACACACACACACACACACACACACACACAGAGTCATACCTGTAAACCTTACAATGTGCAAAGAATGGGTCTAAAGTTAAAGTTTTGAGTGCAGCAGCAGTTAAAGGGCGTATAGTGGCAGAGAAAGGGATCAATGAGGTGACAGTCAGATAAGTGGGGTAATATGGTAGGTAAGTAAGATAAACACTAGTTTGAGACGGCAGTTCCAGAGGATGGAGTTGAACTTGATACTATACACCAGTATTTTCAACAAACAAGCCAAAACAGGTCAGAACAGGAATCTACAGTCAGAAATAACACTCAGTAGCTCTGTGGAATGAAGCCATACCTCGCAATGAGACTGTCTTTATGCCTGGGCTTTAAACTAAACTAGTCCGAGAAGAACAGATGATACAGATCAGTACTCTGGGGAGAGTGAAGCTGGAGTCATGTGATCATCCAGGAGATTCTGGGAGACTGAGGCCAATAAGAGGTCAGAGCCAAAGGGAGTTGTGACATTTGTTTACATATTTTTATAAGTAAAAAATAATATAAACAGAATAATTTCTTACGATCACATTTTTAATACACAATACATTGAATTACTGAACAATACCACACCATTTACATTACATTTACATTTATAGCATTTAGCAGACGCTCTTATCCAGAGTGACTAGATTCTCTAGTTAGTTATTGGCTGTGATCTGCCATTGTTTGACTACTTTTCTGGAAGACACCACTGTGTTACTATATCAGTAACATGCTAAACACAGTAGACTAGCTGCTCCTTAGTTGACGAGTTTACCAAGTAGTTTTCACTATGCTCCCTCTGTCGGAATCTGCACTATAGCACCAAATTCACATTTCTTCATGTGTCTCAGCACTACCTATTACTAGAATGAGGAAATCATCATCACAGCATTTTCCTTATTAGGATTTAATGAGGGAGATTGACAGGCGGACTGGTGCTGGGTCAGCAGTGATGCGGGCTCTTTACCGGTCTGTTGTGGTAAAGAAAGAGCTGAGCAATAAGGCAAGGCTCTCGATTTACCAGTCGATCTACGTTCCCACCCTCACCTATGGTCATGAGCTTTGGGTAATGACCGAAAGAACGAGATCGCGAATACAAGCGGCCGAAATGAGTTTCCTCCTCAGGGTGTCTGGACTCTCCCTTAGAGATAGGGTGAGAAGTTCGGACATACGGGAGGGACTCGGAGTAGAGCCACTGCTTCTTCACGTCGAGAGGAGCCAGTGGTGGTTTGGGCATCTGGTTAGGGCATCTTGGGAGGTGTCACAGGCAAGTCCACCCAGGAGGAGACCCCGGGGAAGACCCAGGACACGCTGGCGTGACTATATTGCCCAGCTGGACTGGGAGCGCCTCGGAATCCCCCCCGGGGAGCTAGTGGAAGTGGCTGGGGAAAGGGAGGTCTGGGCCTCATTGCTTAGGATGCTGCCTCCGCAACTCAAACCCCGGAGAAGTGTAAGATAATGGATGGATGGATGGATGGATGGATGGATGGATGGATGGATGGATGGACGGATGGATGGATGGATTTAGTGAGGTATAATTAACACACATTGAACAAATAGCTTGTTATCTATCCAACCTTTGTTTGTTTACAGAAACCTTGCACCCAAACTTGCATACTAAAACCCAATCTCATTCTAAAAGCCCATTTCTGTATGCTGGGCATCTAGTAGAGGTGACAAAGTTCAATACAACCTCAACCTGTGACCACCCACCAGTTGGTTCAGTTGGTGCCTGTCTTACAGGCATCATACAAACCTGGTGTCCAACATTTTTGTCATACATGTTCTATAGAATAAACAACAAATACCCTAAGAGTCAAATAAGACTATTTTAATCTCTAAACCAATGCCAAGGTGTACCTGAAACGGGTTTAACATAAATCTAGTGTATTAATAGAACATTGCACTTGCACACTATCAAAAAAGTGCACAAAATTCCTTGAGCGGTTATAACATCATAATGGCACAACCGTTATACGGATATAGTGATTTCCATTAATCCCAAGCAAATTTGAACTTCACATCTTTCATTTTGTCTTTGTACACAGCATCGAATCTCTCTGTTTGGGCCTCCGTGAAAAGGTTCTTCCAGTCTCCAACAACTCCTGACAAACAACACAAGGCATGGAAGTGGTTAAAGGTTTGTTCCAGAAGCTCAACAGCTGCAGGAATCCAGAGAAGAAAACTATTTACTCTATTCCACATGGAGGTTTACCTTTCCTGAGAAACTCTGATTTCTTCTGGTCCATGAACTCTTCCGGGACCAGAGAGTAGTTGGACATCTTGTTCTGCCTCATGTTTTTGAACAGGCAGTTTTCGGCTATTTTCTCAATCATTTCTGGACTCAGAGATTTTCCAAGAAACTGGCCAATTCTCGAGACAGATCCTTTCAAATCCTGTAGTTTATACAGTTATGATGACATAAACAGTCTCTGAGATGTTACTTCATGCTTTAGAGGACCAAGTATGTGCACATGTAATACATCACACTGTTAGGAAAATAACTGTTGGTAATACAGTATAAAACTGCATTAATAGATACATACATACACATATATGCAATATGAACTCACTTGTATCAGTTCAAAAAATAAACCAGGGTTAACTTTCCTTTGGCCTGTCTCTTCCCCAGTGACTAACATGTATTAATAAAATCAGACTCTGCTGAGGGTGCAAGGGTGTCTGCCCTTTGTACATACTTACAGGCTGTTAATAACTATTGTTAATAACTATAGTTAATAACTATCACCTTATTGGTGAGGATACCACGTCGGGGTCGCCGACAACTCCATCTCTGGACATGCAGGTTACGACATATGTTAGAATGTGGTCGAGCCCTTCCTTGGCTGCCTGCGAGCACGTGGGAAGGGCTCTCTGTCTGTTTGGGTATAAAAGAGGGGACTTCCCCTTCTTCTGTGTGCTTTGTGCTGAATAAACTTTGTCTCTATACGAGAGTGTTTGTTCATCATTGCACCGGGCATGCTCTAAACTTGGGTCTTAGAGGGATCTGCCGAGCTGGTTTATCGCTTCATTCTCTGGTTTCTGAGGGAGAACACTGTCCAAGGAGACCCTTCCTAACAGAGATGTTACTTCAATCTTTCAGGAATGTAAAGGGCACTGGAAAACTTAAGTGAAAACACTGGTACTTTTTCAATGGCTTTTTCAGTCAAAAGAGGAAGTATGGAGCCAAAAATTTACCTGTATGCTCATATACTGTACATATGTTTTGATAAGTGTTAAGTATTCAGTTTTAATAATACTCAAGTGTATCTTCCAAAGTAATACATATGTACAGAAACAAAAGTACGTTTTCTCTAGTAGTTTGCCAACTTTAGAGGGTCGACAGGCAGGTGTCAAGCTGCTGTTATAAAGAAGCATCTGGAACTGTATTAGTAATACATATATACACATGAACTCACCTGTATCAGTTCCTCATAGGCAACATAGAAAATGTGCTCTTGATCTTTAGCATTCAGCCATCCCTTCACATGATCAAACCATGAGCCAAACATTACTGCGAACATTGAAATGTTAATATTAGCATTGGCATATAATAAGAGCATTGATTATAATGTGACCTGGGTAAATTTAACGTGTGAGGAGAGTGTGACATGAAGTCTTACTTTTGCCGTTTAGAAACTTTTCCATGAACTCATCAGCACTGTCTGGATTCACCAAGTAGGAAGCCATTCCATAGTAGTGGAAGGAAGATGTGAACACATCCTTGGGGTTTCGCATTACGTAAATGACCTGGAAAATAATTTAAGGTGGTATCACTGGTTGCTTCCCATTTTAACTGTAGGTCTATGCTGGCTAAAATAAATATCCAGCATCATAATCCAAAAATTCAGTCCAGTCAGTTGAGGTAGTCAGCAGACCTGTCTGTTAGGGAAGGTCTCTGAGCTAGGATGATGGTGGTGGGAGAGGGAGATGAAACATGATACAGTGGTCCATATTATTTTTCCCCACCTGCTGGTGCACAGTTGTCAAGGTTGGCTCCTCCCACTACTGCATGTGCCCCTTTGTTTTGATCTTCCATGTGCATTTGTTTTGGTTTTCTAGTCCTGCCCCTCGTTTCATGACTCCACCCCTGATTGCCTCCATCTGTGTTTGCACCTGTCCTTCGTTACCCTTATGTATTTAAGCCCTGTGTTTGCCCCTTGTCTTGACTGGTCTTTGTTTGATGTGTGTTGGTTGTACTGGTCTATGTATAGTTGTTTGTTCTGTTTTATTCTGGTTATCCCCCAATCTATCCGTGTTGGATCTATGACCCTGGACCGTCTTGACTATGACCCTGGATTTGCCCATAATAAATCTCACTTGTCTCCGCACATGTGTCCGCTTTCTCGCTCCACATTACAACAGTGATGTAATCAAAAAGGAAATCGCTGACAGTATGATCTGGTGAATAAAATTAAAACTGGGAAGGTAACATTAAAGCTGTAGGCACAATTCATAAATAGACTTCATTGTATAAGGCTTAACACTCTTTAAAAATAGAATTTTTCCTTCAGCTTTTTTTGCTAAGGCATTAATAAAAAGAATTAAGTACTTTAAGTACTTTTATGTTACCAATATAGATATTTATGAAATGCATTTTGAGGTTTTCAAATAAAAAAAAGAAAAAAACTATTTTTTTCTATATTTCTTGCATATATTACTTCAAAGCCTTTGGAATCTTTTCCTCTTCTAAACAAAAATAGTGCATTTTTTCTTATATTAGTAATTTTAACTAATGACTCTCATTACCAAATTGACATTTCTCATAAAACAACCTACTAAATTAAATGGTTTAAGAATGCTTTCACCAAAAATGGCTGAATAGTAGGGTTGAATTCTGGGTAACAGGTGGGACACAGAGATATTCCCTATTAAGCAGTTATTAATACAGCAAAAAAGTATGAATTATTCAACAGAGCAGATGGGAAATCTGATAGCCATATAGTAATTATATATATATATATATATATATATATATATATATATATATATATATATATATATAATTATACTAACAATTATTTTGGTAACATGGCTGAGAGGTCAAGCTTTACTTATTCAGCCAAATCGTTTTTATGTATAAACAGAATGTGTAATGTTTGGGAGCGATGATTAGGCGGACGCATACGCGGAGATAAACGAGATTTATTATGGGCAAATCCATATTCAGAGATAAGACAGTCCAGGGTCAAGGAGCCAACATGGGAGTATCTATGGACATACATAACTAAAATAAACAGAGACAGGAAACACCACGGAAGCCGGAAGAAACAAAAGACCACATGAGAATACAAAGACCAAACAACACAACGCAAACAATACAAAGTCCAGCAAACAGCTAGAGAAAAACACAGGGCTTAAATACAGAGATAGCCAGGGTGTTAATAAGACACAGGTGATGAACACAGGTGGATACAATCAAGGGCAGGGTCTGGAAACAAGGGGGGCAGGACTAGGAAGAAAAACAAAGAAACACATGGACAAGTAAACAAAAGCACATGGACAACTGGGAGGGGCCAATAGTGACAGAATGAGACTTCTTACTTGTTTTAGGTCATTCTGCAGAAAACATATAATAAATGGAAGGTTTTTGTTAAGAGGGTTTTGCATATTTATTTTAACACACTTAACAACAAAAGGACTTTCGCTGTGAAATTAATAGGGAAAATAATTCTTTTAACATTAAATTGTTGAAATGATGGTGCTACTGTAGGGTTTTAATGAATTTATTTCATAGAGAAGTTCAATGTGAGTGAAGTGGAACAGCCCAAAATCGCCATTTTAAAGGTGGATCCGGCCATTTTATGTGTTTTATGTGATCATTTAAATGCTGATTTTAATACATCCATTTTAAATTAAAGTACAGATCTCTTCACTTTTAACTTACGCAGAAATAATAATAAAAAACAGTGATTTTATTGCTTTTAAAAAGATCCGGGGGACATAACACTTTTCACACTTTAACACTTTTAATAACAGCTAAGCTTTCAAGGTCAAACAGAGTGTGGGAGAGACTATATGCTCAGAGTGAGGGGTGTCTGCAGTCAACTGACCACTCAACAATAAAATCACCTTGGGCTTCACTTTGGAATACGACTCGTTCATCATATAACGGTGAAAGTGGGTGGCAAAGGCTCGAGGCGAGGGTCTTTGCTCCAGATTCAGCAAAACTGCTCGATGCTCTTCCAGCCAGGGTACCCTGTCCCAGTTTGGTACAGTTCGAACCAAGGCGAGGTCTCCGGCACTGAAGATCAGCGGTACAATCTCCTGCAGCCATGTCGTACCTGCAGCAGCCAAAACAGCCTGCTAATTCGCCCAATATAAACATGTGGTTCAGTTGGAGTACATTTATTTTTAGAGAAGAGGTTTAATGAGTGGTTTTCTTTCTTTCTCAGCTGCAAAAAGGGATAAACCTGGCGTGCTGCTAGTGCGCTGAACGAAACGCCTCAGGCAACATTCCTGCAGAAACGTATGAAACAGCCACGGCGCTATTAACATGATCTGACCCACAGACTCAGCGTCAGTCCTGCTCCACCAGGACTCTTCGTTTGGCGACAAACTTATATTATCTGACCAAAAACAGCTCCACCGTCCACTTCACAGTATGACATGTTTTTTTTGTTCTCTGTTTTTACAACAGTCTCTTAATCATAACGTACTTGACTGTGAAATGTCTGGTGGCACTGTGTTCTTACCGGACTTCGGGTAGGTCACGATCAGCACGTCGTCCCGCCGGAAAGTGAAGTCCTCATAGTATTTCAGGCTCTCAGGAGGGTGAAGGCGTTTAGGGACATAAACCCCTTTATATTCATCATATAACTCCGCTTCTGTCATTTTCCTACAGCTCACTCGGAGCACAAGAAGGTTAACAATACACGAGCTGTTTGGTGAAGACCCTACAATCGCCCTTTTATGTCCTTTTCTCTCTCTTGTTCCCCTTCCCTCTCAATCCTCAGTGCTGCTCTCTCTCTCTCTCTCTCTCTCTCTCTCTCTCTCTCTCTCTCTCTCTTTCTCTCTCTTTCTCTACGGGTGGGCAATAAGTAGTAAAACAGATTGTCGTTGTCTAAAGAAAAGCAAGTATCTCTAAAATGGCAACTTTATAGCACAAGGCAATGTTTAAATGTAAGTTAATGTAAAATTATTCACAGTCATTTTGGAGTACTGCTATAAATCCACTCATTAAATTTAAGCACAACGTGAACAGCTGCTGTGTTCAAATGATGTAGGGGAAAAAGATACTTATATTATTCTACAATTTCATTTGACCCTGACAACTATTTAGAAGCTTTGGAACACATCTGTGTTTGTGTTTCTGTAAATGGGTTGAAATGACTCTGAGCTAGATAGATGTGTGTAGAGAGAAGAACAGCTGGAATGAAATAAGTTGGCATCAGTGCCGTGTGTCTGTCTTTTTGAGTAGAGCAGCTAACACATTAAAGTTGGCAACGCTGTCGTGTTCCTTTTTTCATTTTGGTTAGAGCAGCTGTTAAGCCAAAGTTGGTGAGACCTTTGTATTCCTTTTACTGTTTTGGTTAACATAAAGCTACATTAAGAAAGACTCCAAGGAGCGGTAAGTAGAGTCATCCGTGGCCACCCCTTGGCTCCACCCGGATTATCTCTCTTTCAAGGTAGCTTTACTTTAACCGAAATGGTCAAAGAAAGAAGGGAGATGAAGTGAGATTGTCAGCCTGCCCCCTTTTCTCTCAAAATGAATAGCGCCCTTATGGACAAGTTCTAAAAGCTGTAATACATCCGTAATTTTATAAAATTGCTATAAAACAGCAGCCTGATCACACTCCAAACTTTTTTTGCCTCCTGCTTTCAGTTGACATCATACAGTAGCATCAGCGGCAACTTTAAAACACTCAAACCACATACCACATCTCGAAATAGTATATAAAAGTAGTGTGCCACCACCAGAAGCACATTCATTAGTGTAGTTATGTAAAGCATAGAAGTATGTGGTTTGGGATGCAGCCTCAGTAACGTTAGCTTAAATTTAACATGCAAGATTGTAAGGTACGTTGATCTATTTAAAAAAGAAATATAAAGCTTTGTCATAACAAACGTCCACATTATAGAAGCAATGTGGTCTAATATCAGGATGTCATAACTTGAGAATATAGGTTTATTAAACCAACAAAGCTTCATCACATTTTAATTTAGAGGTATACTGAAGCTTCACCTGGTGAGTTACCTGAATTCCTACTAAACACACTTACCACAACAGTTACACACACTTCATATATCCCAGTTTCTCATTTAAATATCCCTTCCACCTTAAAAGGTTCAGTTCAGTTATATTATAGCACCTGTGCAGGTGCAGCTAGCTAACTACTGCACAATTTAAGGTAGAATGTTACGTGGAGTGATGAGGCGGGCGCATATGCAGAGATAAGCGAGATTTATTAAGGGCAAATCCAGGGTCATAGTCAGAATGGTCCAGGTTCATATAGCCAACATGTAGAGATCACGGGACAGACATGACAGAACTTCAAACAAGACTCAAACACTGCAAACAACATAGACAGAGATTCAAGCAACAAAGACCAGCAAACACAAAGGGCAAACACAGGGCTTAAATACACAGGGAAAACGAGGGACAGGTAAAAACAATCGGGTGGAGTCATGAAACGAGGGGCAGGACTACGGATATCAAAACAAAGAAGCACATGGAAGATGAAAGGGTTAACTCTGCTCCAACTATGCTCTAAGCAGACTTTGCTCCAAGCATAGCTACTGTCCTTGGCAGTTTGCACAAACAACTTGCTCCTCTTATCGGGACAACATTCTGTCCAGAACCATTTGTTCTCTTTCGTAGGTAAGATTATCGTACACAGAGCAGAAGCCCCCCTCCTTTGGGCAGTTCCGGTGGTCCGTGAGTGTCAGCTTAGCATTTCATGACTGTTAGACAACTTATTTGGGTCCACCCTGTTTGCTTGTACGCAACAGGGCAGGACGTGTTTGTATAAAAGAAGGAGTGCCCTTCTTTCTTTGTGCAGAGGACTTAATAAACTCTTTGATTGATTACGAGAGTGGTTCTGTCTTTCTGCACCGAGCGCTCTTGCTGCAACTGAGACTTTCCACAGGACAGGTGATCCACTCTCTGGTTCCTCTTCATGAACGGACCAAAAACGGCCGGTCCTTTCAGAAGATCAAAACAAAGGGGCACATGGAGTAGTGGGAGGAGCCAATCGTGACATAGAACAGAAAATTTGAATAAGAAGATGGTGAAGAAGAAGCAAGAGCAGTGGCTATAGTCCATACTGGTTGAACGAAATTTCCTCCTAAATTTGATATCTTACATCGTATCGAAATCCGACCTGTGCTAGAAAATAAAACCTTAATAATGAAATGAAAAACAGAATATAAATATACAACCAGAAGAAAGCTATTAACCGCTGTTATTTGCCACCATAATAAATGGGTCTAACCTGGCCACCCCTTTGTGAAAGTTCTAGCTACACCCTTGGAGATAATGGCCTCACCTGACTCTTTCTATCCACAACGCCACACTGGTGTCAGAACTGGGATGGGCTCTGAAATAGAAGGGCTCCAGTGGGAACTCAAGGGGCTCTTTGGCAGGCAGCAAGAAAAATGATGATGTGGTGAAAGCAAAGCCAGCGGTGAGTAGGTAGGGATCTCCAGGGCTTGTCTGTGTGAAGCTGCAGTACTGGAATTCCTGTTGGTGGATCACACCTTATTGGCCTGATCATCCAGTTTAAAGAGCCTGAAGTCCAGGTGGTGAAGTTATTACAGGAGTAAAATTTCTCCATTCAGCAGCATGCTGGGCATGTACATGGTAATGATGATGCCCTGTCTCACTGCCTGTGTGTTGCTGAGGAGCACCGGTACTGTGTATATATTTAAGAGAAACCCAAAGCAATGGAAAGGAGCAGGAATGAACAGAGACACAGAGGCTCAAAGATCAAGTGGTAGGGCCCTTTTGTAGCATTTTGCTTATGTCTGAGCATGCTTGTGCACATAGAAAGGGGAATTTTTGTGATTTCTATTGTGAAAACCTGTAAAATGTGGATATTAAAAATTATATTTGAAAGCCTTTGCCTTTGGCCTTCCGCCCAATGTGTGTGTGAACCTTTGCATTTGTGTTAAAATGGTTTCAAATATTAAATTTTTTTGTTTTAAAAGATATGCCAAAAGCGTTTATTATTGTTATATTCAAGAAAACACACAAACACACACACACACACACACACACACACATATATATATATATATATATATATATATATATATATATATATATATAAACATAGAATAGGAAAAACTCTAAAAAACAAAAATCTAAAAAACAAAACATTTAAGATTACATGACTCATTTTTTATTGTTGTGATCAGATGAGGGTTTACGGAGTAATAATCAATGTCATTAAACAGTCCTTCTGCCCTGAGGCACATAATGTGTTCTGATTCATAATCATTTGTAATACATTGTGGTCATAGTTAGTCGTTAAATGGATTCTGATGTAAAAAACAGAGAATCAGAAGCGAGTCAACAGCAGAGAGGAATACAACATGAAAAGCATTAAAAATCAAATACATTAAAAAAAACCTGTAGTCTTTAAAAGCTTCAGGCATAAATCATAGAGTGTGGATTTAAATTAGGGCACTACAGGCTTTGCATTATCCCAGTTCGGTTTCAAAGTGCACTTGTAAGTCAGGCCAGCTCTTTTGGCACATTCAGTGTTTTGGCATTCTGTCTCTGTGAGTTGTTTTAGCCCGGGCAAGCAGTAACTGAGGCATCTCTCCAGATTTCTGAATGAACTCCCTGCCTCTAGAGAGAGAGAAAAACAAAAACTGGGTTAGACTTCATTTTAAAAGCATTTCTCATTGATGAATGAATACATTTAGCATCTGTTTCAACACTGTGTTGTTTAGTAAAAGTTTATTTACTCTGTTAACCCACAGAAGCTGCAGTTATCACTGATAATAGCGAAAACATATCATTTTATTAATTGCTCACAGCACACTGATCTACACTTTCACTTGCTCCCACATTTGTGTTTGTAAATAGAAAAGGAGACACAACTGCGCTTTGAATTTGATGAAAAGTTCATTAATTCACTTTGGAACTAATGGAAAAGTACCAACTCCAGGCTGTCAACATAGAATGTAAATCAAGTGTAAAAAATCATGCACTATTTCTTTCAATGCGTGATTATGCAATGGTATTCGAATGTGAAAACAAGAAAAGAGGTGAAAATCAGTTTATTTCAGTTATTGCTGTATTTCTTGGGAACAGTGTACATTAAGTGTTCATTAAGCTAACTCACATATGGTAGTTCACTCCTACCAGCCTGTGGCCATTCACCGCTAGGATCTGATCACCTGGTTTCAGTCTCTGGCTCAGAGCTGCCGGAGACCCTGGGATCACAGTCTTAATGTAAATCCCGCTCATTTGTAAAGGTGTCTCCTGTTAAACAAGGACAAAGGGAAAATTATTTCACAAACAATGGCACTGCACTCACTGACCTGTAATGTTTGAGTAGTTTAAGACAGACTACATGAGGGCAACTAATGCATAGGGCAAGTCTGTGCTTCAGCAGTCAGTTATTACCCTGCTACATGCTATTTACTCTGAATTCCAGATGCCATGGGGCAGTCGTACTGTTGTTAGCTTAGTGGTGGTTTAGAAGTGCACCTGCCTTTTTTAAACTAAGCCCAACACTTCCTTGAAGTGCAGCTTAGATGTTCTAGTATGACATACCGAAGCCTATATACCACCTATATATCTAATGTTTTGAGGACTTTGAGGCATGTTTTAATTGCAGTCTTATATGATTTCTAACAAGCGTTTTCAGGACTAAGTTCTGGAGCAAACCATGAACTACAGGGAAATTCACTCAAAAGAGGGTCTGAATATTCTGCAATAACTCTTGCTGTGACGAAACAATCTGAACCAAACAATGTGCAATGTGCTCCTCACTATATGGACCTTCGAACAAGCCGGGATGCCCCTGCGTCGGAGCGATAAGGTAGGCGTTAGATAGTTTTCACAATGTGTAACCTCCTTTTGCAACTTCCGGGTGCATACCCCTGTACTGCTTCACATATCTGGCAGAAAATGGAGATCCCTTCCAGCATCGCATGCAATGCAATCAATTACACACACATGAAGGTATGTAGCGTATTATTGTGGTTCAGATTGCTTCATCCTAGCAGGAGTTACAACAGAATATTCAGGGCCTCTTTCAAGTGAATCTCCCTGTATTTTTTTGAATACAGTATGCATTCAGTGACCACAATTCCACAAATCCTTTAATTCTCTTCTCACTCAGCCTTTAACAAAACTAGTTTTTCAGAATTTAACACAAAAATAAACAATTACAGTTTTTTCAATCACAAATATTATATCAGAAAACAAATAAAAGCCCAAATAATGAAAATGGTTATACAGACAAACTGCTGATTGTACGTATATAAATTGGCCAGTCACAGCTGATTCCCATCTGAGCTGAAGTCCTAGTCATGTACTGACCATCTATAAAAAGGGGTCATTTTTTGAGTTCTTTTCTTCACAACAGATGGTCCATTATGGGCCCAGCACATAATCAGCAAGTGCTTATTTATTTATATATAAACAAAATGAGGAGATTAGTTGTGATGTGGATGAGCAGATGTAGCAATTTTTTTCTTTGCTAGATAATGTAAAGTACATTTTTAGTTTCTATTACTTCATTTGTTCCTACACTATGAAGATATACCTTTCTGATTTGCCATGCTTATCTGATATAATGAGCTTGTTACCACATGAAATCAAGCTGTTGAAACCTGTGGAACTGAAACCTGTATTTTGTGGGATTTTGTTGTTTAATAAGTGATTGAAGGAATTTACTCACCCGACTGTAAGTTGTAGTGTCGGATAGAACAAACTTTCCTTTGTGTCATACTATAGTGTTTTGCGGTGTTTTGACCCTTTTGCCAAGAAAAGTGTTATTTTGTCCAGCACGCCTCTATTTAGTATCATATGTTAGCTGTTTTCAGAATATGACAGACCTACCATATTGCCAACGGTTGCTAGTGTTTCTGAGGTGACTGTGCCATGATAAAGTATTCCTGTTGTAAAAACACTGGTGTTCATGTTTTGCTGGAATTAATTTATTTTGAGATATTTCTGCAACGTTTTTATATCTGTAGAGCATTTATTATATAAAATGAACAGCTGTTTTTTTAGCTGTGTGTTTCCGCATCGAAAAAAGGAACTTGTAAATAAAGAAATGCTTCTTAGCAATTGTAAAAACTGAAAAAGACTACATTGCTTAATTAAATATACACTGAGGAATCAAACTCATTGCTCATTGTGGTTGTAGGACATGGGGCTCATCGCAACTGATTGTCAAGATGTAAAGTACTGCACATCTTGGCTAATCATTTATAAAATGCTATGGATATATCCTTGGCTACTTGGTTTTAGTTGATGTGTGTTAAATTCTGAGCAATGGAAATAAAAGACAACTGTGCACAGTTAGGCCCAGTGGCATGCATAGACTGTTGCTGTGTTAGATTAGGCCTGAAACAGGCTTTTATTGTGTACAGTGTAACTGAACTGCAGGAAAATGACTACAACTTTTTAATCTTTGTTTTGAAGAATCAGAATTTTTCATTTAAATAGTGGTGAAATTTCAGAATATTTGTGTGTAATTACAATTAGAGTTGAAATGACAATATATTGACTGACAAAATATCCGTTCTATAGTTTGGCTGACTTGGCTGACATAATTTGACAGCGCGTTTAGCGGCAGATCAGGTGGACTCCTTGTTTTGACAGAGCAATCAGGTTTAATTTAACATGCAGCTGTGTGGTAAACCCCTGTAGTCACTGGCTGACTCTGTGTTAAACTGAGACTAAACTGCTGCTAAGCTACTGATGACGTGGTTGCCCTTGTGCCCCAGTAGATGATGAAACTACTTTTAAAAGCTACTCACTCCTTAAACACTAGGGGGAGCCATTTACCCAACAAATGCATAACTGTGTAAAAATTTCCATGAACTAGTGCATGGCAGTCGTTTGGGTTAGTATGGAACTGGACACATCTATCTGGGATAAGGTCAAGGTCAGGTGATAATCAGGATATTGTCGAAAGCAACAAGACTACTTCTTGACAATGATGCTGTACTGATCCGATTTTTTATATTCGAAGATTGCAGGAAGTTCAGGGAAGGAGTGAGATGATCAGCTGTGATCTGATTTGAACATACAAAACTTTAATGAATATGATTCTTTTGTCCAAGTGGCATAGAATCCAAAAAGCCAAAAGTGATAACCATGAAGTTAAGTGCCCAGATTCTTCCAGTGGAAGAATTTATTGTCAAACTCACCATTCCATCAACCAGAGCCAGGCCCAGTCCATTGGGACCCCTCTGCAGCTCCACCACAAACACCTCATCGTCTCCTACTTCATGCTTTTCACACTCACCTACAAAATCGAACACCCCACATTCACCGTGAAACAAAAAAATGCGTAACACTGCAAATGATCAGCTTTTGCTTTCCACATTGTATACATGCACATGACTCTTCACTACAAACACCCACCTACTAGCTCTAGATAGATAGATAGATAGATAGATAGATAGATAGATAGATAGATAGATAGATAGATAGATAGATAGATAGATAGATAGATAGTGTTAGCCACCTTTAGCTCTTAATTAGTGGACAGTTTCTTCCAATATTATCTGGGCATTTTTGGAAGGTGGACTGTTCTCAACCTAGCAGTGACAATGACGTGTAAAAACACACCGCAGCTTGTTCCAGCACTACACACACTACCATGCCAGTGGCATTACTCTGCTGAGCTGAGAATTGTCCTCCACTAAGTAACATCTGGTCAGCATTAGTCCTCTGGTCATAAAGTAAACAATTAAGATGACGGCTGATAAATTGCGGATGACAGACGGGTTACACAGTCTTTGATTGTGCATTTATATACTGGAACTACATAGTAGGTGGAGCTCATCAAGTGGTCAGTGAGCATAAACTGGAAGATGAGTGTACTTAATAAACAGCACTGGCAGATCAAGTACAATCATGCTTGTATTTAACCTCTACAGGTATTACAGTACTACTCGTTTCTTGTGATACAAACAAAAGGGTTAAACTGGCCAGTCAGGAATTATTTTCTCTGTGGTATGTAGGTAGATACAGCAAGTGTCCATTTGGTTTCGACTTCAAGAGCTGGACTGCAGGCCTAATATGTTAGATTAACTATCAGCATAATTACAAAGTGACAGAGGAATCAACCAATCAAGTTTAGATTTTTTAAGTGGTGGGACGTAACTCACTGTGACTATGAACAAATCAGTGGGTTGTTAGAAATGGAAAACAGCAGCAGCAGCCCTATACATGACCTCCCTACTGAGTCACAGTGAAACGGTTACAAGATAAAAAATATGTCTTTAATAATTCTGTCATAATCTTCAAGTAAGACATGGAATGACCTTTAGAAAATTAAATCTAAAATCTAGTGTTTAATCTTAACAATAAATGTTCACTGCTGTTAGCTTAGTGCTAACAAGCCATTATAATCCCATATGGATGCTAGCAGAAATTAGCATTACAACAGAGGTGTTTTTTTCACAAATGTTTTGACTTTTATGCCTCAAATTGAAGGCCTAGCTCTAATAGTCATGTTTCACCACTACTACACTTTGTGGCAGATGGACGTATAACTGCAACTCCATAATTAACACAAACGCAATGTAATCGCATGCTTTTGCATGAAAGCCTGCTTCCATGATGTTGGAGAAAAAAAGTAAATTTTTGTTTCGGGTTCAGTTTAGGTTTAAATAATGACTTATTTTTAGAGCAACAAGCAGAAAGACAAAATTATTTTGACATAAACATTCAGAAATTAGAGAAAAGAAGTATTTTCACTTTGTTTCAAAACACATTCATTTTCAGCTGGAGGCATGAGCTGAACTTGAGTTCGGAATCCCTGTTTAATTTCACTGGGCACATCCTAGATGTTTGGGAACTGTATGATTTTGAACTGGTGGTGAGCATAACCTCTTAGCTACCTGTGGTACATTAAAGGCTGTGACATTTCTGCCACGATGAGTAGCTTTAGTGAAGTAGTGACTGCACAGCTAAAAGAATTTCAGTATGTGCCTTTTACTATTGTGTGGAAAAAAAGGTCAAATTATTATTTATTATTATTATTTATTATTATTATTTAGGCAAAATCTGCCCTTAAGACACTTTGACCGATGCTGTAAAATATAAGTTTATCTTATTTTCTTTCCTTCATCAAGGCAACAATAATGTGCAAAAAAATCTTAACGTTCTTGTCTCTGAGCTCAATAGGCATTATGGCAAAAGTGCCCATTTAATTTTATTACAGGTGCTAAAGGGCCTCTGTGCTTATATTGTAAATCTTGACATCATTTTTTAAGGCAAGGTCACATTAGTAAATCTGCCCTGTTACATTATGTTTCATGCAGCCTTCATGAATAAAGGTCACTTGCAGCATCCTTTCAGTGATATATGTTACCTTCTACTTGTTTTATTGTTTCATAGCACTCTGCAGTCTGGCAGTTTGAATCTGGATCCTGGCACTCTGTTTCTGACTCCACCAGATCCACACTCTGCGGTGTGTTTGGAGGGGTCAGCAAGCATGATGGGTCCAGTGCTAGGCGCTTATTACTGCCATTGTAGTTTGTCTGCTTGTTCTGTAGCTCTAGAGCCTTTAGTTTTTGCGTGAGAAGGGCTTCACAAGTGCCCAGAAGACGTGGTCTTGAAGAGCACGCTGGGACACTGTCCTTAGGCAGCACTACCTCTGTGTGCCCCAGCTCCAGATGAGCTTTTGGGAGAACTTCCATTTTGGTGCGTTTTGCCTCCAGTGGTACAGCAGATTCACACTACGGAATAAACAACAAGCAATGAAAGGTTGGGCTACACTACTACTAGTCGTCTTGCAACTGAATCTCCCTTAATTGACTCTTTAACCAATCATATTTTTTTCTGTCACAGTTCCATTTGAGTGTTTCTGTGGGTGATTTTTCTCCCTGATTTTACCTGAGAGGTCTGCTTGGTGTGTTCCCCTGGTTCTGGGTCTTTAAGCTTCTTGATAATGACCTGAAGACTGCTGAGCTCTTTTATAAGAGCTGTCTCTCCGATGAGCTTTTTTAAGTCCAGCAGGAAGCCATCGATGGGCAGGATGAGAGGAGGGTGGTCATCAAAACTCAGCAGAATATCAGCTAGGAGGGTAGAAAAAGGGGCATTGTGTGTTATACAACAGTCAAAACAGAGTTGTTCCATGCACCCACACACAGATGTCTGGACAACCAAACTGGACTGGTCTTCTGCTGTCACAGCTCAAAGTCAGTGGGTGCATCTACACTGAATAGGCCAACAGTGTCTTCCAGAACTAATATCACACTTGGTGGGCACCAAAGTATAGAAGCATTTCAGTGTCAAAATTAAAACGAAAGTGCAATAAGTAAAATGGCAATGTATTCATATGTTTACATTTCAATTTCCCACTCATATATGCAACATTGAGCTCAAAATAAAAATTCAAATACAATACACTTTATACTGTGATTTTAATTTGCCATTTGGTGCACTGGTATTGATTGACATGTCATTTACACAAAGTTTTAGATGCTTTATATTTAAAAGAAAAAGAAAATGTATTTCCAGAACTGCATATTCATGCTTAATGTGATTATGCAATAATTATATCAAAATGATCATTAAAATCTTTTATGCATTTTCACTTGCTAACAATGCAGTTAAATTGCACTTTCAAAGAGATCACCAGATCTTTCAAGAGATCAGAGGGCAAAATTCAGTTGTAAATGGGAAACAGCACCTCAGAATTGCATATTCTGCAAATGCCTTTGAGATTGCATTTTCATTTTCACGGTGTTCCCAATCATCCCATTAGGGCAGGGCCAACATTATGCTCAGTCCATAAAAGGCCTTATCTTAGAACACAGCCGCTCATCTTTCTTTAGAAGATGGAGCAAATCAGTGCACTATATAATTTTGTGATGAATACTTTGTCTTTTTACACGAACCACAAAGAGTCTTTAATGCAACATGTGGCAGATGTTTCTGTTTTAATCAGCTGGTCAAAATTATTGTCTGTTAGCCGACTGTAGGCTAAAGATGTGGCAGACAGAGATTTATCCAGCAATGAGAGCTGTTTTCTAACTTAAACAGTGAACATCAGATGTGGATATATTGCTGTGTTACTAGAAGTGTGCTTGTAAACTGATTTAACTTTAATTGTTAGTATTGTTAGTATTGTTAATACTGGTACACATAAATGTGTAAATCACACAACCACCTTGTCACAGTGGCTGCGTTGGCAACTATTGCTGTACTGTGTCAGTACTGCTATATTTCCACTGAAATCAGTTAGTCTGTAATGTTCTACTTTCTCTTTTGAAAATGTATATTTCAAAGGTTGCTGGTATGTGTGACACAGTGAGCTAATGTTAAGCCACTGGTAAAATCAGCAGATGGTGGCCTTGTTTGGAAATGTAGCATTAGTTAGCATTAACAATGCTTTCAGCCAGCTTAATTCTGCAGTCATATTGCGTTTTATCAGGTGAGCTGATGGCAGAGCAATATATTCACCTCTGATGCATCAACTGAAATCTCCACGTCTGGCTTCACTTTAAGCCACCGCTCTCAGTTTGTGAAATATGGCTAAAGCTTATTTTTCTAATTTCCTGTTCCACCTTAAACGGTGCTGCTGTAACTTTCGGATGTAACTGCTATAAGGTGGACAGGAAAGTCTGAAAAAGACGCTGGCGAGAAAAAAGCCAAGTTCAGCTTCAACCAGACTGTTACCTCGGAAAACTTGGCCACACGTTTGATTAAACACTCCCTCATGGGGTCATGTATGAAGACATTAAACATCACAAGTGGCTATATTTCTCTTCACCTCACCTGCTAACACAAGAGTAGCTATGAACTCAGCATTGCATATATGAGTGGGAAATTTAAATGCAAACATACAAATACATTGTTACATATTACATTTTAATTTTGACACTGATATGCTTCCAGACAAAAGGTCATGAAAATGTGTTTGTTATTTTAATGGCTTGATCTTGCACTGACAAAATGAGTGAAACCTAACCTTACAGTGAGATGAATAAAGGGAAAAATTAAGGTAAAAACTCATAACTGCTTAAACTTTAATTCCACTTCAATTCCCCTCTCTCATTACTACATTTTTCATGGCCTTTTTGCTCACTAATGGTGCCAGTACTTCTGGAAAGCACTGCTGGCCTATCTTGCCTCTTGCACCATACATTCATGCATTCAACATTAACAAAATATCAACACAGTTTTCTCTTTCAGTTTACTTACTTCTGGCAATAACTATGATGATGTAATACATTTTATTAATGTGGAAATGATGGAAATGTTTAGATCAAGTAAAATCAGTGCTTTTCTCCTTTCAGTGTAGATCTTTCTGTGTCATTATGAGCTCTAATTTGGCTGCTGCCCCTACTGCTGTTGAACTATAGCTTTGCTTATTGCTTACCAGTATGTAGGGCTGCACTGGCCTCATCGCTGGACGGTGTCCAGGTGGATGGAGTGGGCCGGCGTGGGCTGTACTCTCTGAGCATGTGGTGCAGCTGGGCCGGGCTTAGTGAAGCAAACTCCACCCGCAAAGAAGCCCAAGATGACTGTGGAGATACACAAAAAGTTCTTCTGAACTGTAACTGCATCAGCTGGTTATAATTTCCATTTAAATTGCAGATTGCAGTTTATTTCTTATGGTATTCCACAGTTTTTGCTTCAGATGGGTTAGAAAGGAAGCAGGTAGAATGAGTGTAGCTGTATAGATGTTATGTGGCTGTACAGAGGAAATCCATTTAACTCTTAAGGCATGAAATAGTTCAATGGATTTTATGAAGACTGTAGCAATGATTTAAATGTCCATTACATTATTGTGGATGAGCTGTGCTAGTGCTTTAAATCAAATACGCTACAGTGCTCCTTCCCAATTTAACCACTGATTACATACAAAGACTCAGCAGGCTGAATACACACCAAATTATGTATGGAATGCTGTTTTTTACTACTGAGTCACCAGATCACAACACCACAGTCCCAGTCCCAACTCATATGCTTGCACATGAAACTTTGGTGAGAAAAATGCTATTTTTGTGCTCTACAAAGATGCCAGGATTAGCACAATCTACAGCCTTTAGAATGAAGAAATGAACAGGATGAATAGTTACATTCACACTAGAACAAAGCCAGCATACTGTATAGCAGAAACCCCCAGCATCAAACATGTAGACAAGGCTTATCCTCCTTGTCGTCTTTATCTGCGGGAATGAATGAGACTTTGTGTTCATGAGTCTTAATCCTTTAATGATTAATGCTTCCTGTTAATTATTTCTGAAGACTGCACTAATTCCTGATGTCTGCTCAGATAATGCCAAAAGAAGGTTGATATAAACCTGCAATTGGATGTGAAAAATGGAGGTCTGAACTGAACACTGCAGCAGTCAAGCTCACATCCATTACAGTTCACATGACTTGTGATGCACTACTGTGAAAACTGCTTCAAGACATAAAGTTGGACCTTTTCATTTTTTATCATTTATTATTACCAGTGTCTTCATCTCACTACTTGTGCTGTAAATTCTTTACTCTTTTCGTAATTCTCACTAATCTAGTTATTTTTCTTTGCTGTACATACTATTCCATAATTATTTATATCGCTGCTCTTGGAAGAAAACCTTGGATCTCAATTTTTGTCATTTTTCATTTGACCTAATCTCAAAATTTACATTTGTGTATAATTTTCATGATGAATGGACCAAAAGAACACACCCAACATGACTTGGTTCCACTGGTTTACATTAAAAGTAAAGTAGTTTTTCCTTTTCTTGTAAAGTTACTATTTTGGAGATACAAGGTTTTCTTCTGACAACAGTGATGTAATGTAATAACCTTATTTACATAATGAATTTTATTTACGTTGTATCAACAGCAAGTAAGCGTCTGACTTACTTCTAGTTACTCTGGCATCAAACAATGATAAAACATAAAGAATGGCTTTTCCTTATAGATTGTCTACTGTGAAAGTTGGTTGACTATGAACAGCATTAGGGATAGTGTTAGGTTTAGGTTCTGGGTTGAAGTTAAGGTTTGGGTTAATTATTATTGGGTTAATAAAAATGATCAATCTAAATCTTGCAACTTCATTTGAAAAGAAGTCAAAATGATCTTTAAAAAAAATTCACAAATTGAAATTGAGGGGTTAGGGGTTGGGACAGAAACCTCCAAATAGAAAGTAACCTAAATTAGTTTGTATATATTTAGATTATCATTAATAATCTATCAATTAATCATAATCAAATGAATCATAATTATATCAATTAATACTTTGGTTTAAATTGATCATAATATAATCCTTGTAAATATCTAAGGTCTGAATACTCCACAGTTTGAATTCGGTATAATGGTCCAAACCCCATGCACGCCCTTGCAGAATCAATCATATTTACATATTGAGTTTTTCTGACCTGTAGCAGGTTTTCCCTGGGCGTGGCTAGCAGATTGACAGCTGAGGAGATTTTAAGCAGGTAGCTTTGTGCCAGCTCCCCCAGCCCGGTTGCATAAGCCCAGTCCATCAGTAGATCCAAATTAGCTCGGATCTGAACCCCACGCGACCAGTGGTAAAAGCTCCCTCCTGATCCTGCATACAAACATCACATTACGGAGTCCATTAACAAATGTTACAAGATCAGTTGAGTCTGTACGGCACAGTAAAGCAGACTTTTCATTCAGAACTATTACATTAATCTTTTACCTCTCTCCATAAGCAGGTTGAAGAGGAAGGCATTGATGAAGAAGAAGAGGTAGGTGAAGAGCTGCAAGGAGATTTCAGGGTGCATATGGAAGTCTTTGACTAGATGCAGCGTCCTTGTAAGGATGGCCAACACGCTGCCAACGTCATCAGGTATTTGCACCTGTCCGTTCTCTGAGAAAGGGTTACTGTCTAACAGGCCTGGCAGTACTGGGTACAGCAGCTGTGAGAAAAACACGACAAAACATAACAAAATTAATAACATTTGACGCTGCTACAAGAATGAATTCCAACATTTCTACTGGACAAAAGTATGTGGCATGGCTAAAAACAGTAGCATTGCCAGTGTGTAACAGGGACGAGAGGGGAATTCTCAGTGGGCCAGAAACATTTTGGGCTGGTAACTGTGGACTATCAACATATACAGTTTCACACAAACACAACACAGAAACTGTAGAGTAGATAAAGATTAAGCTTTCATATCCTGCGGCAGTGTGAATCGAGCTGTAGGACAGAATAGGCAGCATTATACAGAGTGCACTACTTTGGCATTGCTTATGAATGTAGCCATTTTCATATGTGGACCACATGAAGATACTGCAACAAAAAGTAAAAGAAAGAAAGAAAGAAAGAAAGAAAGAAAGAAAGAAAGAAAGAAAGAAAGAAAGAAAGAAAGAAAGAAAGAAATAGGTGATGAAATGGCTAGAGGCATTTATACCATGTAGCAAGATGCTTCAAATTTGAGAAGTGACCATTACAAAAAAATGTTTTCATTTACATGAAAGTAATGATCAACTTGATTACATCGCTCGGTTTCAGCATTCCGTTTACTTCAGTATTATGTGCACTTGCATCTTTTCCAATTGTATAAAACACTTCCAGTTATATTATTAACTCTGTGTCTTTGGCTTCCTTGCATTCATCTATGCAAGGTCCTCTATGTTGTATTTAAACATTAAATATGTCTAAATAGAGACATTTCCCCAGCAAGAGATAAAACGGCTGATGGTGAAGCGAGAAGTGGAGATAAACGTGATGAGGAAAAGTTTCACAGCCTGTTAAAATATTTTAACATAACTTTTGAATATCCTATGATTATTAAACAATAGATAAACACCAGATATCACAATATGTTGAATACTGAGTTTCTAGATAGATAGATAGATAGATACTTTATTGATCCCGAAGGAAATTTAGGAAATCTTCTAATCTTATTTTTTCATTTTGTCAGTTTAATGTTGTTACAGCAATGACAACAAAAGTGAGTTTCTCAAAGAAATCTGCGGTGTTTGGGACTGTAGTGTTTTGGCTAAGTGAGCGAGAAGCCAAGAGGCCATCTGAGAATGGCTGGTGTTAGAGCGGCCAAAATGAGTCGTGTTCTCTGGAGTGTGTAGCTCTTAGCTGTCATTAAGCTACTATCATGCTTAGTTTCTTGGGGGGTTCCAGGCTCTGATTTTTCCCCTTTTTCCATCAGTGCCAACTGAAGATGAGCTCCCACACCACCAATCAGCAAGCTCCTCTTGCATATAAATGGCAGCCATTAAGATATGGGATAGAAATCTGACTGGTTGTAATTCTGAAATACTGTTTTCATTTTTAAATACTGGCATGCCTTGACATACCTTGCCTCACTAACTACAAGGGGAATCGATTTTTCTTAGAACTGTTACTTTAAGAGGAAATGCTGTCACAGAAAGGACAAAAGACATCTAACCCTTATCAATAAGCAACAAGAGTGAGCCTGCAGAGCATGAGGAACTTCCTCTTTTTTCCAAGAGGATACAGCTTCTCTGGTGGTGTCTGATGACCGTCTGTGTGTTAGTCAAACCACTACAGGAATGTGTGTGATAAGCCTGCTCTGGACAGTGACCCTCACGAACATGTTGACCAGAGAAGCAGACACATGACAAAACAATGCGTATTTCTCTGTTTCAATGGTCATCTTTCCTTCCCTCTGTCCTCATCTTCTCTCCCATGTCCTGACACATGCCAAAAAAGTGGATGAATAGGAATCCTTTCATAAAACCCATCTGTTAGTCATTCATTTCAGCAAAAAACTTAAATAAAAGGCATTTATCGCAAATAACAACAAGACCGTGATATGTATGACATGACTTCAAGTGTTTCATCAGTTTTAGAAGCAAGCGAGTGCTGAATATTTAAAAATATGTTTAATGTAATAATTAGTAACACTATTTTATTATTTGGATAATCCACTTCAGATTTGTTGTAGAAACTTTATTTACTTTCAAGTTACCTTCAACAAAATATCTACTAAATTAACCATAATTTTCTTTAACTCTAAACCTGGCTCTAATCCTAACACTAACTTTAACCTCTACCCAAAACCTAAACCCAGCCCTCACCCTGGTCCAAATCCTAACCCCAACTTTAACTCTAAATGAACAATTTAAACATCTGTAGATAATCTATCGGGAGGTATAGTCGACCATCCAAATGAAGTGAGACCTAATATTTTGCCAACAGTAGTTCTAGAAACACTGGGCCTTGTTCACCAACCACTCTTAATAAATTTCTTCTTAAAATCCACTTACACAGTTCTGTTTTCTTATCTGGGCTTTGTTCTTAGGTAAGAACAGAATCTACACACATTTAACAGCACATGAACACGTCATGAATCTGACATAGACTTTTTTTTGGGACCTTTCTCAAGAACACATTTAGGCAAAAATTTAGGAAGTAATGGTGAATGAGGCCCATTAATGTCACTTAACAACTGTCCTCAGCGGAATGATAGAGGTCTGGTAAAAGAAAAAAAAAGGTGCTATTATCTGTTTTTTACAGATCAAATAGTTTTCAGCCAATCAGACAGTGTGGTCAGAACTAACTGTAGTGTAAATGCACAGACATGCTAACACCCGTAAAATGCCATATCATGCTAATCGTTTAAGACGAGTGTGCATGTGGTCAGAGGTCATGTAGTGGAGGTAAATCCCTGAACTGGAGCAATGTAAGGCCTCATGGCGGCTGACCAGCAGAAGCGGGTCAGAGAGGAGCCTTGTGTGAGTGAGAGATCATCTCTGCTGGCCTTTGCGCTGCCCCCACTTTCTGCAGCTCAACGCTCCTTTATGTTCCGTGCCAGGGCCCGACAACGCTGCCTTTGTTCGGCCTGTCGACAGCTGTGGCGAGTCCACTTTTGGCAGCCGCAAGCCAGCCCATCATATGTACAGTATACATTCTCAAAAAGCAGCTTTGCTCGTGCATGAACGCATTCCTGGCAACCGCTGGCTGCTTTGGCAGTTAGCCTTACAAATATCATGCATATCCTTCCCTCTCAAAGCACAAAATGGAGAAAGGAGAAGTAGAAGGGTGAAAACTCAACACATTCTCCCCACTTAAAAGTGTGTGCCAAGAATGCAAACAATAAAGCTGCTTTTGCTGGTTATGCATCTACTATATCAGACTCCAGTATTTACACTGTGTGTCAAAAGCTTGGAGACTGTCGGCCTAGTTTGAGAAATCAGTTTGGCAATTTTTTAAAGTAGTACATTTAAATACATATTTGTCCCTGTAAGTCTGTCATCAGATTACGTAGAACCCTTTTGGCTCTCTGATGTGAAATATGTGACTGTGTTGAGCTGCTACTAAGCAATGAGGGGTGAAAAGAGGTGTGGTGAGATAAAACAGACAGCTTTCATGATAACAAACATTGAGCAAGCTGCTACAATAAAAAAGCTTTTAAATACAGTGCAATCTGTAAAGTATTTATTGTTTTAGTTTGGTAAACAGGCTGTGTAAAGTGTAAAAATGCTGTTAGAAATGTTGACTTGTGAGCTTGCTTTCAGTTTTGTATATCATTTCCATCAAACAATACAAAAATGCCAGCGCAAAAAGGAGGAATCGTCAAAAACAGGTGGAAACATTTTATAATAAAGATACTTTCTTTGTCGATTTAAAGAAACACTTTATTAAACAGAAGCCTGTTTAGGTTTCTGCTGATTTTCTAAAGGAACAAATAAAGTTGCAATGAAGTACTGCAAAGAGAATAATGTATTTCACACACATATCCTTTTCTTGTGATGCCAGCACTCATCAACACTTAACCTTTGAGTTGCTGAATATCAAGTATGTAGTGTGTAAGTATGTAGGTATAACTACCAAGAAGGACACCTTGAATAACATGAATCTTCGTGCTGCAAAACAGATGCAAAATATTAAAAGTAGTTTCATGTTAAAACCTTTGTGGGCATTTTTTCCTACATAAGTTATAGTGAAGTACAAACATTACTCTGAAAAACTGAGTAGAAGGCAAAGTGCCCCCAAAATTTCACAGGCAGCTTAGATATTTATGTATAGCAGTTTTTTATCCACAGTATTTATGATGAGCTCAGAAGCGCCAAATTAGTGCGAGTTTGCCTCTGGGAATCACGAACCCACAAACACACCATGCTTTTATTTTTCTAAGCCTACTAACAGCTGCTTCCTTTTCTGCTGGATAGAATGGCATAACAGGCCCTGAAAACAAGAAAGACAGCTCCAAATGTGTTATTCTAGCTGTAAAATTCTGCTGGCTTTCCCAGCAACCATGTTTGCATTTAGTTAAACTTTCCTATTAAAAATATTGACTGTAGCTCTTGTGTGACTGACACTGTATGCAATTTGTGGTATTTTATACATTATAGTGGAAATAAGGAGTGCAATATGGGAAAATCATTGGGACTGATATAAATAGGAAAATGGGGAGAAAATGCTCCCCTTAAGAATATGTGCTTTTACTGTAAAGCTAAACCATATCTGTGCATGAGTTTAGCATTTACAGGATGATGATGATGCATAAACCTATGCGTACTTACAGGAAATAAACTAGAACAGCAGACAGCTTTATTTTATTTATTAGATTTTTTGCACTAAAGAGAAAATGCTAAAGCCCCACTGGTTATTGTGCGGGAGCCTATATTACATTGAAAATTATATAAAAACAGCATATCAAATGTTAAAAGTTTTTGAAAAATATATGCCCATTTTGAATTTGATGCTGACAACGTGTCCCAAAAAAGTTGGGATGGGGGCATGTTTACCCCTGTGTTTCATTACCTCTTGTTTAACAGCACTCTGTAAGGGTTTGGGAACTGAGGAGACGCTGCTGTAGTTCTGAAAATGAATTTGAGCTGCTCGTCAGCTCAGGGTCTCCTTTGTCATATTTTTCATTTCATAAATGAGCACTGAATTAAGTATTGATTGTAATGTATTATACTGCACTTATGTGTTGTATTGCACTGTTCTGCGTTCAACTCTGTTCCTTTCTCTCTCGGTATCTACAGTGACTTTTTGTTTCTAGCAGTATCTGAGCTCAGGACTGGCTTTCTCTCCAACCTATTTGTAACTAGCAAAGATACTTTCTCTACATAGACAAAGCACTTCTTGTAAGTCGCTCTGGATAAGAGTGTCTGCTAAATGTAGTAAATGTAAATGTAAATCATAATACAGCAAATGTTTTCAGTGTTGACAGGTCTGGACTGAAGGCAGGTCAGTTTAGCACCAGGTCTCTTTTACTACAGAGCTATGCTGTTGTAATACATGCAGTATGTGGTTTGACATTGTCTTGCTGAGATAATCAAGGCCTTTACTGACACTTAAGGACTGGTGAGGCAGGTCAAGAATTTGTGAGCGTAATAATCAGGGGGCTCAATAAAGAAAGAAGAGCATAGCCCAATATACAACAGGTACACGAAGTCATTGTGCATTTTGACACAAGACACCCTCATGGTATTCAAAGCTGAGATAAATTCAGAAACAGAGTTAATTGGCCGAACATAATCATTTTTTGTTTACTTCATGCATGTGGACCATTGCTAAAAATACTGCCAAGTTCATAATTCAGTGGTTTGCATTTTCTCCAGCAACCACATTTGCCACATCCGTTCTACTGAGCCTGATGACAGCTACGTTCTAATCACAAACCTGTCAAACACTTGAATGCCATTTTCCCCAGGCAAAGCATGTTCACATTCTGGGCCTTAAAATCCCTCAAATCAACCTACGCCCATGGAAATCGTTTCTTCCCATGACAAACGGTCTCTCCAACTGAAGACGAATTGAAATTTCCCAGAGAACAGACGCCTCAAGGAACTTCACAGAAACGGAACATGGATCAGACCCAAATCCAGGCTCTATGAAATTATGTCTGAACGATTTGGAGACAGGGGAGGGTGGGGTCGGAGAAAGAAATCTGGGTCTACTCCTGTGAGCAAAGAACACACAGACATTCACCAGAAAACATTGCCTCTTACCCCAGAAACTCTACTTTTATGCCCACTGTTTCTTGTGGTTTGAAGAACCAACAATGATTTATTCAGCCTCTATATTTCATAATGGCACCAAAAGGCCGGAGCTAAAGCACTTTCCTTCAGACTGCGGTTTTCTGAGCCATTCTTTTGGGGAGTTAAACTTGTGGGCTAGGCCACTGTCAGACCAGATTCCTCACATTGTTTTAGCCAGCATGGCTGTCAGAGGAGCTATAAGAGACGGCAACCGTCTTCAACAGGAGACAGAAAGATTGTGTGAGGTGAACATTAAGCAAAGGTTTTGGCATGTACCACACCTCAAGGTTGAATGGAGGTTAGAAGGTTGGAAACTCTACTGGACAAAGAATAGTTGAAATGAAGTTCCTGAAACAGATATTAAAAAATGAAGCCTTTCCGCTCTGTGTAGGACACGGCTCTACAAAATTCATTCATTTTGTATCCCTACAACTAAATGGAGTTATTACCCAAGGGCCAGAGACTTGGTCACAGGAGAAATCCTTTTAAAATGCAATGCAAATCACTTAGTAAAGGGCAGTTATCATTAAAAAACACTTGCTTCACCTCTGTGCTGAGGGGAAGGGAAGCTGCGATAAGCACTGACTATGACTCAATGGAATAACCTCAATCAAACTGAGCAATGCAGTCAGTACTTCCACTTAACAATGGCCACAGAAATGCCCAGTGATTCAAGCCATGAGAACTCTCAATGCATGAACACGTCTGACCTCTTTCCACATCAGGAAATAAATCCATGGTGCCTTCCTTCCCTTCATAAAGCTACTAGTGCCTAAAAAGCACTGCAAAGCAGATTTCTGATGGCTAATTCTTTAAGGTTTAGAATTAAAGCTATTACAGTCATTTTGCTATATTATTTAAATATAATTACATAATTGCACAATTAATTACACAGTGAGCTGCATAATGACTTACTGTGACACATGTATGGAGACAAGCAAGATTTACTATGGGCAAATCCAAAAATAAATCAGGGTCAAAATAGTCCAGGTTCAAATGGCCCATACAGAGGGCAGGAGGGACAGACATGACAAAATGAACACAGAACTCCAAACAGACCAGAAATAAACAAAACTCTTTAAACAATACATACACTTCGAACAGTACATCCAACAAACCGCACAAACAAACAGTACAAAGACCAGCGAAAACAAAGGGCAAACACAGGGCTTATAAAACACAGGGATAACGAGGGACAGGCGGAAAAAACAGGTGGCGACAATCAGGGGCGGAGTCACAAAACAAGGGGCCAGACTAGGAAACCAAAACAAAGAGCACATGGACTAGACCCAAACAAACACACATGGACTGGACTGGGAGGGGCCAATCATGACACATTTACCTCTGATTAACATTCTGTACTGACAGTCATGGAAAAACATGGAAATCGTTTCGACACAAAAAATTCATTTTGCATTTATTATAGTCAGTATCTATTTCATCACACTACTCATATATTGCTTTGCTGTACATGCCGTTTGCATTACATAATTATTTACCTGTAAAAACATATGTAATTTATCTGTAATACCATCTGCAATAACGCACAGTTAGTTACAGGTGGCAAAAATGTAAAGTGATCTTGACATCAAACTGGACCTTTTTCCATTGTTGGTTCATGTATCTGCTCATATTAAGTCTGATTCACGACATCATATCCTTTAAAAAGACAAAACTCTCATTGTCCTGTAATCTTTGATGGAAGTGTAGTGACTTTTCCCTGCACCACCAAACATGGAGAAATAATATTAACCAAGAACATCCTGTCTCACCCCACCCCTACTCCCCCCTACTCAACCCTCCTCCCTACCTATCACCAACGTGGAACACTCAGCTAGTTCAGACACACTCCTTATGATATGCAAGGGCAATGCATTGTGATCATGAGTGGATCAATGCATTCAAGAGGACCCCCAGAGACACAAGTCTGTGTTTTGCAACGAAACACGAAAAAAGAGTCAATCTACCAAAAGTAGACTAAATATTCTAATTTCCATTCAAATATGTCAGTCACATCCTTGATGATTTGACCTTTTGGTTTGTATGAATAACACTCGCAGCTTCTCAATGTCTAAGACTTCTGGGCCCCATTGTATTTGGCATGGGGGACCTAGGAGGGTTAGAAAGTGGAAAAAAAAACGGTTTGTATGATATGAATAACATCAGTTATCAGAATTCTGACTGATCTCTCTGTGTAGTGGCCACCTGGTCACACTCGTGGTAATGGCATTTCTAAATGGTTAGCACTTTGCACTACATAAACACTCTGTATTTACTAGACATACAATGTGACTGCTGTGTACCTGCTGCTCACTGAGTTGATCTTAAGTCTTACTGATAATGTCTCATTCATTGCAGCCACTACGATTCAAAACAAGCTCACATGGCTCACTGTGGTAACGTTAACCCAGGATTATTATTCTTACTCAACTTTCATCCCCACAAAAAACAACAGGCTCTATGTGAGGAAATAAGCAACCATTTTCAGTAGTCTTAAGTTAGCATCGCTGTTTCGTTTTTTTAACCTTCATCCAAAAGCAGAAAGAGAGCAGCACCACTGACCTTCGTAAGGTAATACACACACTGCTGGAAGGTGAACATAATGACCTCCTCCAGGACAGTCATGGCCTCCTCGCTGGCTGGCCGTACAGTGGACATTCGCAACTCCAGCACGGCTTGCAAACAAACACCCATGATGAGCATATGAGCAGAGACGTTATGATGGGATGGGATAAATACAATAAAGAACATGGTAAACCAAGTTTTCAGTATTTAGCGCAATTTACTGTAAGTAAAGTAATTACCCATGCAGTCTTCTTCCTCTTCCTCTTCCTCTCGTGAGATGCCATGCAGTAAGCGAGGCACTTCTTGATGAATGAAATGGAGCAGCTCGATGGAGTTTGCCATCCACAGAACAAGCGGCTGCAGACTTCCGAGAAGCTTCTCAGTGTTAACCACTTCCACACGCTCCACCTCACCACCACTGTCCAGGTGTAGAGATAAAAAGCATCGCTGTCGTATTAAAGATTCTATTTTTATGCATTTTTTTTGTTTAGTTATTCATTTTTTTTCACTAATTAAAAATGCCTTTTACATTGTGTGAACATTTCATAACACATGTTCCTTTTAGGAGGTAAATATGACATAAAAGAATAAAACCAGGCTACAATAATGTACATTAAACTTAAGGAAACTTCTTCCTTCTCCTATAAAGTTTCCATTGGACAAGGAGGACAACACAAACCGATAACTATAAACGGAAATAGACAGGAAGGAGATAACTATAGATATTAGTGTTGCACCAATACCATTTTTGTTGCAACCAATCTGATATCAGGCATGGCTAACTTAAAGACTGACCGATACCAAAAACCAGCCTTTGAAATATTACACTACATTAGGGCTGCAACAAATATGTGACAATATTCTATTAGACAATAAAAATATTTTAAAATATTTTGTTTACTACTTTCATGAATCCACACAGTTCACACAGTTGCCAGCTCACACCAGACTCAATGGAGATTGTGAATTGGGACAAATTGCAAGACCCAACTTGCAATGCAATGGAACAGTGTGTTGGCACAGTACAAATAAGTACCTTAGTGGTCTAGATGGCTAGCTAGTTAGCGTGTTCTCAGCTGCATTTATTATGGACAATGATTGAGAGTAAATAAAAATTAGACATAACACACAGGTAATGACACGGAAGGAGCAAAAGCTCAGCCCAGATCTGCACTATTTCACATTTTCAGCCTCACACTTTTAGCAAAACACAGCGCATGGTGTTCTGCAAGCCACTAAAACACAATTCTCTACATTAGACAGAGAAATCTTACATGATTTCACTTCTTTGCCATTTCAAAACACAGTCAGATTGTTTTCAATTCATGCTTTCTTTTTTATTTCCACAAAGGTTTTTGCCGTATTTATGTACTATATTCTATTTAGAAAATGGTCTGCTCTGAATTTCAGTGCAAAACCCAACCTCAGGAAATGCATGGATGTATTTTAACATTGTTGAGAGGAGTAAACATGTTCATCACTGTGAAGTGCCAGTCTTGTTTGTTGTGTTTGTTTATTAATGCACTTTACCTTAACAACATCTCTGAATAAAATCAAAGCCAGACTATGTGATTAGAAAAGCAGAAATACTAAAGCTGTAATAGACTAAGCACAACATTGTGTAAATGCTTCAAGTAGAACCAGATGAGCTCTGTGTGGGCCATACAGTCACAAAATTGGGTTTTTATGAATTATTGCATGGCTTTGAATGAAATATTCTATTTCGCAAAAGAAATGAGATGTTCTGCTACTTGTGTGTGTGGCTGAATGAACTGTGTGCAGTGTTTGGACAAAATGAGTCCTGTTTTCAAAATCATGACTAAGCAATCGTAAAAAAAAACTGTAAAAGCTAGCTATCCAAAGCTGTAGGAAAATTACTCAGACTGCATCGGCTGTTACAGCTGATGTGACTGAGTTTGCGTTCTCCTGGAAAAAAGCAGTTTTATTGTACTACTCGCTATTGTTCAAGCAGAGTTAGGAACATACTCAATGACTCTCTTAGCATCATTATTCACTAAGATCTTTTAAGTGATTTTAGTGCTTGATCAGATTCGTGGTTCTGAAGTCTTTGATGGTGGTAAATCAATAAATGTAGCCTAAAATGGGGAATTCCACCGATTTCTGCATAATTCTATTGCTAGATTTATGGCAGTCATGGGCTGGAGGTTAGGGAACTGGAAGGTGACCTGTGACCGGAAAGTTGCCGGTTCAATCCCCAGTGCTGACAGTCCATGACTGAGGTATCCTTGAGCAAGACACCTAACCCCCAATTGCTCCCCGGGCGCCGTGGATAGGGCTGCCCACCGCTCCGGGCAAGTGTGCTCACTGCCCCCTAGTGTGTGTGTATTCACTAGTGTGTATGTGGTGTATCACTTCACAGATGGTTTAAATGCGGAGGTGGAATTTCCCCATTTGTGGGATTAAAAAAGTATCACTTACCTTAACTTAAGATGTAAACAAAGTCATTCAGAGTTTGATGTCAAATTGCGCATCAGACAGACACAGTGGTGCTGAGAGGAACTAGATATCTGAAGCATTTAATGCTCCTCACAGAAAACTATGACATGAATTGGTTATGAATATGCTGCTTGATGCCTGAGAAGCTGTTTCAGGACTGGCCTAAAATGTATTTTTAAATATCTTTTTCATGGCAGAGGGGAACATGCAGGGCACTGTAAGACAAAACAGTCCTCAAAGAAATGCTTTTTTAATATTTATCAGAAATTTATTATCGTCAGGAAATTTCTCTATAATTAAATATCACATCAAACCACTCTGAATGGCTTTGTTTACATCTCAACAAATGAATTATGCAGAAATTTCGAAACACTGGTGGAACTGGTGCGTGAACTCCTTGTAATTCTGCATTGCCAACATCCCTGCTACTATAGCCTAGATATCTCCATTAGGTAGCTATTAACTAGAATGTGTGGGTGTCATAACATTACTGACTCTGGATTGAATACGTAATAAGTAATAAAGCAAATAATTAAAGTACTACTACTATTAATTAGCAAGCAATTAAAGTACTACAAATTTTAATAATTCTGATGATAACATTACAAAAACTTACATTTCAGGCTGAATTGCTGTGAGTTCCTTTGCCTTTTCCTGTATACACATAGAAAAACAACAGCATACAAGCGAGGACTTCAAATACACTTAGAAACTTAAAAACCTGGATGTGCTGTCATTTGGAATTTAAACCTTACCCACACAGACATCTGAACCTCATTGGCTATCTGTAGGAGGAGTCGTCTTAGGTCAGCCATGGGGAAATGGGTGGCTGACCGCTGGAGGCATAAGCACAGCAGGAATGATGGGGTTAGTTTGTGTGTTCCATCATGGCTGTCCACCCTTGTGAATATCTCCTTCATGACTTGTTCTTCACGTTCCACATCATAGACAAGGACGAGCTCTCTCCCCACAGGATCCCTCAAGCAGGGCAGGGTGTTCACAGTGCCTTCTGACACAGATAATGCACAGGATTTACACAGGGGAGGTGGTGGCTGGGTTGATTCAGCCAGGCATGACAGGGTCACAGCAGGAGGGTCACTTTTCATCCCTTCAGTGACAGGGTCCTTGAACATGAAGAGGTAATGGTCACCAAGGCCTATAACATCTCCCGACTGTAGTTCTGTCTCTTCACTGATGCTGACTCCATTCCTCTTCACTGCAGCCCCACGCAGGGGCTTCAGCACGGTGACATCTGCTGCTCTCCTGGGCTCCTGCTCAGGGACAGAGGCTGGACCAACCTCGAGTTGCCTCACACAGCAGTGCTGTTCTTTGATGTCAGGGGCCCAGAGCTTCACATCTATAGCAGGCCGCTCTTTCTCCTGGTCAGCGGGCTCAGCGTCATGGCCGAAAACTATGCTGCTCTTGCTCAGTGAGTAGATGATGAAATCCTGAAGATAGAATGAGATGGAGTATCAGTTTTAGGTGATGCTATAATACTACAACCAAGACAAGTATCCACACAATTGGCCATCACCTGCCAAAGGGTCTCATTTTTATTGCACGCTTCTATAATTTAAGAATAACTTTGTAATAAGTAGGGCTGTATGATAAATCGTCATTTTTATCATTATCACAACATGAGTTTCTGAGATAAATACATAGTTGAGAAGTGTGATGACAGAACAGATCAAATTACTTCATACATGCAGCAACAGGGATGCAATGTTACATTGCAGCACAAACTGTTAGAAGCCTAATGAGTGCTTTGTTGCGCTGGACTTGAAAGCTGCTTTCCCACATGCGGGAAGAGTAGCTTAACCACTTAGCTAAATGGCCAAATGCACCAAACGCACACATGGACAGCTCAAAAACTGCACCATCCTCAACAACAAGCCTGTAAAAATTAGGACTGTTCTCATACTCAGTGTCGTGTTCTAAGTGTGCAAGGCAATTATAGCTACGATCACAACAAAAATTAATTTGCTTAAAGGAGAGGTGAGCATTTTATGCCCAATTTATATTACATTTTATGTAAATATATCTATGTCTAGCCTATCTTGAACTAAGGATGGTCAATATGGCAAAAGTACCATATCACGATACTTAAAGAGATTTTCACAATACACGATATTTGATTCTGATATTTTGAGACAAAGACACAATTCACTATTAGTGATATTTTATTACATTTACATTTACATTTCACATACAGCACTGCACTAAATACAACTAAACAGGTCTAATTATGTTTTCTTTTTAACAAACTGTGCACTTTAAATACTGACGAGATCCATGATGTGCTCAGAGAAGCATATTACCTATCATTATAACAGCACAATATTATCATATTGCCCATCTCTGCCCTGAACGAAATGTTTGATGTCTGAAGTTTGCATCTATAGTTTTGCACTGTGAGGTTCACTGTAAGTTAGACCTCACTAATCAGCACTGTGCAAACTGCATTCCTAAATCATCACACACTCGTCTCAGACCATATCAGGTTCTTCAGTAATCTCAAACAGACTTCCTCTTCCTCTGAAACTACGATATACTATAATAATAAACAATAAGCAATCTCACAGATCTGTTACACCTGAAACCTCAGGTAGCCACAACTGCCAGAGAGTGCATCAGTGCTCTGATAGCAGCTCTCTGCTGTCCTCAGATGAATTTCTATGTGAGCAATGAGATAGATAGCAATGAGCAAGACTGGGAAGAGGATCACTGGGGAACAAGACAGCAGTAAAAAGTCAGGCATAATGATGTGCATGAAGTACAGACTTGAAACAGTGTCCTGCTGTGATGCAGACAGTGTAAGCTCTAGCTGAGGCAGCACTGCTTTAAATGGAGCGGAGACCAAATCCCACTAATGAGCCCAGAGTGGCTGCTGTGTATGTCAGTCATCAACCCAGTGGGACACAGTAAGAGTAAACAATTTTTTTCATCTTCGCTACACTCAGTGTGTTTGTATTATGTCATCAGTTTATAAATAACCAACTAGAAGTTTTGCTGAGTGCTACTTAAAGTAGTTAAAATAGGGAAAAGCAAGCTAGATTAAGAAGAACCTTCTTCAATCCTACTTAAGATCGGGCAGGGGTGTAGAGCTCTGGCCTCGAGGGCTGGTGCCCAGTAGTTTTGTAATTCCCTACACACACACACCTGCTAAATCTGGCAATCAGCAGATTAGCTAAATCGGGTGTTATTGATGTGCTGGTCACAGGCCTCCAGGACCAAAGATGAACATATAAATATTTATAAATAAAAATATATTTCACAGTTTCCTCTCTATCACAAATGTAGTTGATCAGCCAAAGTTTTGTGTCTGAAGCTCCTTTAGTTTTGCACTGGAGTTTTCAGGCTAAAGCAGCTAACAAATAGGGCTGCATGATATGTGCATAAAATACCATGCTGGATATTACAGTAATGTGCCTCTGACTGGATGTGCTACAAGTACTGATTTTTTAGTCTCTCCTTTAAGCAAACAGCAAAATATAAAATAACAGAAGCGCCATTCACTACTGTGATAGATCAGTATTGTCACTAATAAAACAAATGTTTTACATACACTGTAAAAATATTTGGACTTTTCACTTACAAAAGTTAGAGTCTGGGCTGCCTTAAAAATTTAGAGTTATGTGAACTTTTAATGAGTAGATAGGGCATAAAACACAGATTCCTGTTATATAAATTAAACATATGAAATTCAATTAAGTCAAAATTTCAAGCTGTAACATGGAGTGAGGAGGCGGATGCATACGCTGAGAAAAGCGACTTTTATTATGGGCAAATCCAGGGTCATGGTCAAAACGGTCCAGGTTCAAATAGCTGATACGGAGAGCAGGAGGGACAGACATGACAAAATGAACACAGAACCTCAAAAAAGAACCAAACACCATGAGAATACAATACACCCAACACG
Source organism: Pygocentrus nattereri (assembly GCF_015220715.1). Classification (NCBI taxonomy): domain Eukaryota; kingdom Metazoa; phylum Chordata; class Actinopteri; order Characiformes; family Serrasalmidae; genus Pygocentrus; species Pygocentrus nattereri. The sequence continues at coordinate 17,955,450 of NC_051223.1, forward strand.
ATCAAACATCCAAACAACAAAGACCAGAAAAGACAAGGGGCAAACACAGGGCTTAAATACAACAGGGATGATTAGGGACAGGCAGAAAACAGGTGGTGACAATCAGGAGCGGAGTCACAAAACAAGGGGCCGGACTAGGAAACCAAAACAAAGAAAACACGTGGACTAGACCAAAACAAAACACGAACACATGGACAGGACCGGGAGGGGCCAGTCATGACAGCCTGAACACTAACATTGTAAGTCAAAAGCCCAACCATTTTTATGTAGACACATAAAAACAAATCAAGATATATGTAATTCCTTAATAAGCTCCTTTTGGAGATGTGAGTTTGTTGAGACGGAAACCATTACTGCTTTGCACATTTAACTTACATAAAGAATGAACAGGTCTGAAGTATATTTAGAGACTAGTAATTTAGGTTAGAGTAGTTTTTGAGCTGTGCACATGTAGATTGGGTAATTGGAAGTTACTTGCGCTTCATGGGAGAGCAGGGTTCAAGCCCAGCACAGGTAACCGCTCATTACACTTCTAATACTTTTTTCTGCCAATCTATTTACCTCACTCTGCCACCATGTGTGTGAAGTAATATGTCCTGTTCTGCCCACACATCTTAGTGATGAGTTTATTGTGGAAATGAATATTATGATAACAGAAAAATGGAAAAACTGCTCTAGTACCAAGTTATGGAAACTTAAACCCAACAATCAGCAGTGTTCAAACTACATGCCTAGTTTAGTTGTCTAAAAATAATACAAATAATACAAAGTGCTACATTGATCTTAAGAGGCAACTGGATATTTAGCTCAAAGAGTCATACATAATTATGCTGTGACATTTATGACATATTACACAGACCAGCCAAAATAAAAAAAGAAAATCTACCAATTCTGATCTGTTATGTATTCAAACTCACCAGTCCAAACAAAAACGAACACACTTCAGTCTTCAAGGTGGCTACTACTGTTTTTAGCCACAACTAATTTAACACAATAATTCAGTTTCTCTGTAAATATAAGGAACTGCCTGCCTGGTTAAGACAGACATTCATTATGTTGCTAGATTTTTCTTTTAAATGCACTAAAATGTATAATGACTGCTGCTCTATATTGGAAACTACTTCATGCTACTTCAGTGTACTTGCTTATATATAACTAGAATGCCCTTTATTATGTCTTTCTCCATCATATAGCTGAGATCTTTATTCCCATTTACACCTTATTCCAACTTACACCACTGTTGTAAGTGAATATATAATGTATGTTTGTGTTGTACAAGTGTTTGTATGTACCTGCTGCTGTCACAATGTAATTTCCCTCAGGATGATTAAAGTTCTGCTGTCTGTCTATCTATCTATCTATCTATCTATCTATCTATCTATCTATCTATCTATCTATCTATCTATCTATCTATCTATTTGACTTACCTTCCCTTTCGACATTATTCATTTTAAATACTATTTCTTCACATGACTGCTGCACATCTCTGACCAACATCATCTAGCAAATGTCTTTTTAACAGTATCTTTGTGTGTTTACTTATGTGGTGCTGATCACTCAACAGGCAAAGCTAATCTGTCAGGAAATGTGTCCACCCTCTGGATACCCTGCATTCGAAACACTACTTCCTGTGCTGTGTTTATATCCATCTGATTTTTGCACACATGGCTGTTTTTCAAGGGATTTTCCCCTCTGCCGGGCACTCATGATCTCTCTGTGTTCTTTTCCAATGGGATTGAGGTGTTATGGAATAAAGCTTTGTTCCATGGCACACTGACGTCATTTCGGCTGTACTGACCCAAAGCTACAGCGTCAAAACCCCGGAAAGGCGAGATATACAGATCAAAAGCTATTACAGCAACATCAGTACTATACATCGTAATATGCCTTTTTCAGTCATACCTTGAGGGTTATAGATGGAGCATTGAAAAAAGATCAGAATTAAATGGATTTGATTCAAATGTGTCCATGTGATTAAAATGTATTACATCATCCCAGTTAAGCGAGTAAGCCAAAAGTCAAGATTGTCTTCACACATTTTATTCACATGGAAAAACTCATCTGAGTCAAGCAAATCATGTGCTGCCCTTTTTGTAGTGTGAATTGATATAGTGTTTACACCAAAAAGGCATGACAGGAATTCCACAAAAACAGTAGCAGTTGTACTGGATGAGGCAGGAGGTGAGGGCAGTGGAGAGTATGTGCATATGTGTGTGTGTTTTGGGGGAGGTGGTATTCTGTACCTACCTGTGTGTAACTGAAGCCCTGCAGTAGCAGGAAGTAGGGGAAGTGCAGCGGTGGGTGAATGGAATACTGTGTGTGGTTGTCATCGCTGCTCTCTGTCTCTTCTTTTTCACTGGCTGGACAGTGCGGCGCTTTGTGGGCGTCTGATTTCTCCCCCAGTGATTGCTTCTTAAGGCTATTCTGGTTCTCAGGAGAGGGACCCTGCTGGCCTTGGCTCTCTGCTCTCAGGTCCGCTTCACTACGGCTCCGCCAGAGACCACCGTCCACAGCAGCTCCACACACCCTTGCGACCAATGCTATGGACTTCCCCCGCGAGCGCGTCTTCTGCAGTTTACGGGCCTGAGCATTGATCCCTGTGGAACACCGCACATGGAAATAAACACATCAGGGCTGTCACTAACATTTACACAAGTAATCAAGTAATCTAGTTATTATTGTGCCAGTTCATCAGTTAATCAGAGGTTTTCTTTACAAGCCTTTTGCAGAGTCTTTCAAAGATCCAAAATACTTCACTGAAAAAGATATAATAAATGAAACACTGTGACAAATAATGCATGGAGATGTGTGTCCAACAGGCTCTGTTTCTTACTATGATAAATGTGTAAATATGCATTATCAGGTTATCAGCATATATCAGCACATTCAGTTGAAAGTCATTTTTAATCCCTGCTTACGCCAGCTCTGATTAAACATGCACATTTGAAGTATTTGATGCTTGTAACAGACATTTGAGTGGAATATTCTTTGCTTTTTTTTAGACTGTTAGCTTAGACCCAGTTTAACAAACTTTTACTTAATATACACTTGTACGATATATACATGCAGTTTGTAACAGTAAACATCATATACATGTACACGTGCTTTGGTGAGGTCTACATGACTTACATGCCATATGGTTGCTATGGTTCCTTATGTATCACACGACCCATTTAACTTCAGATTATGTTTTGTGATGCTTTTACAATTCAGTGTTATTCAGTGTTTTCAGTTCCAACATTTTTTACGAATATGAACCCAAAACTGATTCCCGGGAATTGGATAGGAATTGGATATCTGGGACACCTAGACTTTCCAAAATGTTTTTAATACAAATGAACATGTATTTTTTTTACTGGTTTGCAAGAACTTGATATATTAATTAAGGCCACGTGATGTGACAAAGCTGCAAATTTGTACATTTCTATTTAGTTTGTCTCACAAATTCTCATTAAACAAAACAATAATAAGATCTTACAGGTCTGAACTTTGCTCTAGATATAAACATGTGCACATGCTTGGAACGAAATCAAAGTGAAGTCAACAATAATCACAGTAAAGTTAACAATAAAGCCTTGTGCATCTTTAATAAAGTGACAGAAACACAACAGTACACAGAAAGCTCCCGTTCTAAATACTGATACATTTTACTTGATCACCTCCCGCTGTGTAGGTCTGTGGTGTCTGAAGTAGTCCACTTTGTCTCTGAAGCAGCAGACATAAAGGAATGGCTTGGCATTTGGGGTTAGCCTTATCCTAACACAAAAACCAGAGCATTTCTGTTTACTCTTGCCTAAAAGGAGGTGCCTGACTCAACTGTGTGAGCAACAAGCTATGGGCCAGCTGGTATTGAAGCATGAATTACTGTAATATTTTCCAAATTCCAGCAGTGTGTGACGGTTGGAGGCATTAGTGTATGAGACGCACATATGTAACAAAAGTTTTGAGAAATTCGATGTTGAAGTTGGCTTCTTATTTTAATTTCCCGTCCCAACTTAAATGGTGCAGCAATTACACTTACACGTGTGTACAGGTGCCAGAATGTAACGTCTTCTCTATGTAAGGTGGAATGAAAAATTCAGTCAAAAAGCTTGCGGATAGGAAATACATTTCCGCTTTGTAGAAATTAAGAAATTAAGATGTGAATAAAATTTAGCACAATTTTTACTGGACCTGCAAGACTGGTGTTAGAGAGCGGTATATATATCTATATATATATATAGATATATATATATATATACACTGCTCAAAAAAATAAAGGGAACACTTAACACAATATAACTCCAAGTAAATCAAACTTCTGTGAAATCAAACTGTCCACTTAGGAAGCAACACTGATTGACAATCAATTTCACAGCTGCTGTGCAAATGGAACAGACAACAGGTGGAAATTATTGGCAATTAGCAAGACACACTCAATAAAGGAGTGGTTCTGCAGGTGGGGACCACAGACCACTTCTCAGTACCTTTCTGCTTTCTGGCTGATGTTTTGGTCACTTTTGAATGTTGGTGGTGCTTTCACACTCGTGGAAGCATGAGACGGCCTCTACAACCCACACAAGTGGCTCAGGTAGTGCAGCTCATCCAGGATGGCACATCAATGCGAGCTGTGGCAAGAAGGTTTGCTGTGTCTGTCAGCATAGTGTCCAGAGGCTGGAGGCGCTATCAGGAGACAGGCCAATACACCAAGAGACGTGGAGGAGGCTGTAGGAGGTCAACAATCCAGCAGCAGGGCCGCTACCTCCGCCTTTGTGCAAGGAGGAACAGGAGGAGCACTGCCAGAGCCCTGCAAAATGACCTCCATCAGGCCACAAATGTGCATGTGTCTGCACAAACGGTTAGAAACCAACTGCATGAGGATGGTATGAGGGCCCGACGTCCACAGATGGGGGTTGTGCTCACAACCCAACACCGTGCAGGACGCTTGGCATTTGCCAGAGAACACCAGGATTGGCAAATTTGCCACTGGCGCCCTGTGCTCTTCACAGATGAAAGCAGGTTCACACTGAGCACATGTGACAGACGTGACAGAGTCTGGAGACACCGTGGAGAGCGATCTGCTGCCTGCAACATCCTTCAGCATGACCGGTTTGGCAGTGGGTCAGTAATGGTGTGGGGTGGCATTTCTTTGGAGGGCTGCACAGCCCTCCATGTGCTCGCCAGAGGTAGCCTGACTGCCATTAGGTACCGAGATGAGATCCTCAGACTCCTTGTGAGACCATATGCTGGTGCGGTTGGCCCTGGGTTCCTCCTAATGCAGGACAATGGACCTCATGTGGCTGGAGTGTGTCAGCAGTTCCTGCAAGATGAAGGTATTGAAGCTATGGACTGACCCACCCGTTCCCCAGACCTGAATCCGATTGAGCACATCTGGAACATCATGTCTCGCTCCATACACCAACGCCACGTTGCACCACAGACTGTCCAGGAGTTGGCGGATGCTTTAGTCCAGGCACATGGAGGCCACACACAATACGGAGCCTCATTTTGACTTGTTTTAAGGACATTACATCAAAGTTGGATCAGCCTGTAGTGTGTTTTTCCACTTTAATCTTGTGTGTGACTCCAAATCCAGGCCTCCACTGGTTAATAAATTTGATTTCCATTGATGATTTTTGTGTGATTTTGTTGTCAGCACATTCAACTTTGTACAGAACAAAGTATTCAATGAGAATATTTCATTCATTCAGATCTAGGATGTGTTATTTGAGTGTTCCCTTTATTTTTTTGAGCAGTATATATATATATATATATATATATATATATGTGTGTGTGTGTGTGTGTGTGTGTGTGTGTACATATATATGTACGTAGGAGTGCAGAAACAAGGAGGTGGTAATAATGTTGTACCTGATCGATATATATAATAAGACACTGTTAACCTACAAAATATGTTAACAGTGGCTTATTAACTTTTGTATATTCCCCTACTCAGAAATAGTGGTGAAAAAATTCAAAAGAAGGCAATATGTTCCCAAACTGCTGATGGGCAGCGTATGTTAATGTAGACATGAGCCCAAAATAAAAAAGTGGCATCTTGTGCATGAGCCAAGGTCATTAGGAATGTGAAATGGACTGTGTGCAGGAAGCAAGCTCAACTGGGGGAGCAAAAATAAATAAATAAGTAAACACAGATTAAAAGTGGGCAGAGTAGTTGGTTGCCTGGGAACAGCGAGATATATTTAATGGTCTCTCAGAAAGATGGGCTACAAGTATCTGTAAACATTCTTTCCTTGTGAATCTCAATGTGGTGGTACCGTGTGAGGGAGATTCATATTACAACCCCATTTCCCAAAAAGTTGAGACGCTGTGAAAAATGAAAATAAAACTAAAATGCAATGATGTGTAAATAATTTAAACCATATATTTAAATGAAAATACTACAAAGGCAACAAATCAATGGTTGAAACTAAGAAATTGTATTGTTTTTGAACAATAGATAGATAGATAGATAGATTCAACTTTATTGTCATTACTCAGTATAAGTACATGGCAACGAAATGCAGTTAGCATCTACCAGAAGTGCAAATAGTAGCAAATAGTGCAAAAAGAGAGTGTGCAAGTGTGCAATAAATAGGCATAGTGCAACATTACAGTATATAGAATAAATTACTTATAGATATGCAAAAAAAATAGATTATAGATGTGTAGATATATACATGAACATGTTGGAGATGTACACTGTATAGAATAACTGTTGCGATGTGTTATTTACATGGCAGTAGAATGTTACATTTGTGCAGTGGTAATAATGATGAATAAAATAAAATAAAACAACAGCTCTGATTGGTGAGTGTAGTATGAAAGGCAGTGTTCATAGTCCGCTGTGTGCAGTATGAGTGGTAGTGATATCAGCGAGGTGTGGAGTTCAGCAGAGTGATTGTGGAGGGAAAGAAGCTGGACCTGAGCCGACTGGTTCTGGCCCGGATGCTCTTGTATCTTGTATCTCCTCCCGGATGGAAGTAGGTTGAACAGTTTGTGGTTGGGGTGGGAGGGGTCCTTAATGATGCTGTGTGCTCTGCGCACACAGCGCTGGTGGTGAATGTCTTTGATGGCAGGGAGCTGCATGCCTGTGATGCGCTGAGCAGTCCTTACTACCCTCTGCAGGGATTTCCTTTCCGCCACAGTGGAGCTACTGTACCACACGGTCACACAGTTGGTCAGTATGCTCTCGATGGTGCATCTGTAAAAATTTGTGAGGATCTGAGGAGACAGCCGGTCTTGTTTTAGTCTCCTCAGGAAGTAAAGACGCTGCTGTGCCTTCTTGATGAGATGGGAGGTGTTGAAGGACCATGAAAGGTCTGCCGAGATGTGGATTCCCAGGAACCTAAAGCTGGACACACGTTCTACCTCTGCTCCGTTGATGTAGACAGGAGAGTGTGTGCAGCCCTTGGTTTTCCGATAGTCCACGATGAGTTCTTTGGTTTTGCCTGTGTTCAGGATGAGGTTGTTGGTGGTGCACCAGGAAGTCAGGTGCTGGATCTCCTCCCTGTAGGCCGATTCATCGTTGTTCCTGATGTGGCCAACCACTGTGGTGTCGTCTGCAAACTTGATGAGGATGTTAGATGTGTGCAGAGGAACACAATCGTGGGTGAACAGGGAGAAGAGCAGAGGGCTCAGCACACAGCCTTGCGGCACACCAGTGTTCAGGGTGATGGTGGTAGACATATGACTGCCCAATCTCACAGATTGGGGTCGGTCTGTCAGGAATTCCAAAACCCAGTTACACATGGGGGTGCTGATTCCCAGGTCGCTGAGCTTGGTGACCAGCCTAGTTGGGATGACCGTGTTAAAAGCAGAGCTGAGGTCGATGAACAGCATGCGGATGTAGGTGTTCCTTTCATCCAGATGGGTGAGGGCAGAGTGAAGAGCAGTGGAAATTGCATCCTCAGTCGACCTGTTTGCACGGTATGCAAACTGGTGGGAGTCCAGGGATGGTGGGAGCACTGTCTTTAGGTGGTTGAGGACCAGTTTCTCAAAGCACTTCATCACAATGGGGGTGAGTGCGACTGGGCGGAAGTCATTAGGACATGCAGCAGATGAGCACTTTGGCACCGGTATGATGGTGGATGTCTTCCAGCATGCCGGAACAGCAGCCTGGGCCAGTGATAGGTTGAAGATATCGGTGAAGACCTTGGCTAACTGTCCAGCGCACGCTCTGAGGACACGTCCAGGGACGCCATCTGGACCAGCAGCTTTGCGTGCATGCACCTTGCTCAGTACAGACTGTACATTATCAGTGGAAAGTGTGAGGGGGCTTTCATTGTGGGGAAGACCACTCCACGTGCTGTGTTGGTCATTCCTCTGGTCGAAACGAGCGTAGAACTGATTAAGCTCATCTGGGAGAGAGGCACTGCTGGCTGAGGGGGTCAGGGATGGAGGCCTGTAGCCAGTGATTGCCTGAATGCCCTTCCACATGCGGCGGGGGTCAGAGTTGTGGAAGTTCTCCTCAACAGACAGTTTGTAGATGTACTTGGCTTTCTTAATCCCTTTTTTCAGGTTTGCCCTGGCTGAGCTGTAAGCCTCGGCATCGCCAGATCTGAAAGCAGCATCACGTGCTTTCAGCAGTAGGCGAACCTCTGCATTCATCCAGGGTTTCTGATTAGGAAAGATTTTCAGTTGTTTAACAGAAGTGACGTTGTCTATGCATGAGTTGATGTAACTCATGACTGCTGAAGTGTACGTGTCCAAGTCTGTGTGAGATTCTGTGGTGGCTTGAGAGGAGAACACACTCCAGTCAGTGTTTTCAAACTGACGCTGTAGTGTAGAGATGGCCCCCTCTGGCCATACCTTAACAGTCTTTGTTGATGTTTTCACACGTTTGATGAGTGGCACATACTTCGGGAGCAGGAACAATGAGAGGTGATCAGACTGCCCCAGGTGGGGGAGGGGTACAGCCTTGTATGCCTCTGCAATATATGCCCATGCTGAATTTGATGCCAACAACACGTTCCAAAAAAGTTAGGATGGGGCCAACAAAAGGCTGGCAAAATTGCTAATACTAAAAAAACACCTGGTGTTTAATTAGCAACAGGTCAGTAACATGATTGAGTACAAAAAGAGCATCTAAGAGAGGCTGAGCCTTTCAGAAGTAAAGATGAGGAGGAGTTCACCACTTCGTGAAAGACTGCACGAGCAAATAGTGCAGCTTCACATCTACTGAGAAAACGAACTCGATTTCCCAGAATCTCCCGGGAAATCACACGCTCACGACACTTTCTGCTTCCCCTCAGGACACTCATTCGCACTCGATCTCCCAGAATACATTGGAAGATCAGCTGACTCCGGATTCTCCCCCACGGTCCTATCCGTGTTCTCACTCACCTGAGTGGTTTCACCTGTGTGTTTATCATGTGATGTTTTTAGTTAGTTTAAAAGCCCGGGCTTTAAGAACAGTCTTAGTGAGGTATGGTTTGTCCATGGCAACTACTGAGCGTTCTTCTGACTGTCTTCCTGTGTACGATCTGTGCTTTGTTTACCTACGATTCTGGTTTTGGATTTCTCCATTGAACTTGTCTGCTTTGAATATTCTGCCTTTGTTTTCTGACCCTCACGCTTGCGTTAAGACGACGACATTGGACTGCCCCTTTTGTTTGTTTGCTCCCGCTAATCCCTTTCTGTGTTTTGACCTTTACGTCTGTTTCTGGATCACGGTTTTGGATGATTACAACATGAAAACTTGTGCTTCTTTTAATGTCCGCATGCATCTGACTTTCATGACACTGTTACAGCAACAATTCAAGAATAATGTCTCTCAATGTAAAATAGCAGAGAACGTTTGCTTTTCATCATCTAATCATTAAAAGATTCAGAGAATCTGCAGAAATCTCTGTATGCAAAGGACCAAAAACCAGTATTTGCTGGCCGTGATCTTCGGACCCTCAGGTGTCACTGCATTAAAAACAGACATACTTCTTTAGTGCAAATCACTGCATGGGTTCAGAATTGCTTCTGAAAACCACTGTCTATGAACACTTTTAAAACTCTAAAACATAAAGAAGAAATCATATATAAACAGGATCCAGAAGTGGCGCCACCTTCTCTGGGCCTGGGCTCATTTAAAATGGACTGAGGGGAAGTGGAAAAGTGACCTGTGATCCGATGAATCAACATTTGTGTTAGTGTAGTGCTAAACTGCACTGCCTACAGTCCAGAGCAGTCACCCACTGAAACATTAAGAAATGCAGTAGAGACTCCAAGGTGTTGAGCAGCTGAAATCTTGTACAAAAACAATAATGAGAAAATGTTTCACTGTCAAAACTGCAGCAGTTGGTCTCCTCAAACACTTACAGAGTGTTGTTAAAAGAAGAGGTGAGGAAAAACAGGGATAAACATGCCTCCGTCCCAACTTTTTTGGAATGTGTTGTTGGCATCAAATTCAAAATGGGCATATATTTTTCAAAAAACAATCAAATTTCTTCTGATTTGTTGTCTTTGTAGTCCTTTAAAAATATTGTTTACATGATTTACATCCTATTTTTATTTACCTCCTACACAGCATCTCAACTTTTTTGGAAATGGGACTGTAAGTGGATTAAAAATAATACCTGCAGTCACTGTATCCTTGTCTCTGGAGCTCTTTTCTTCCACGCTGGCTCTGCGCTGGATCTCAAAGCGTCGAGCATAGCCTTCTCTGGGCTTCCAGAGTGATTGCAGGAGGAGCGGCCGCTCATTGTCCCCAACGACCCGCACACACTCCGTCCTCCACTCCTGCTCTCCGATGCAGCCAATGACATCACACAAAACATAGGCATCGGCCTCAGCTTTGCTCAGGCAGTATCTGTGAAAACACGTTAAACAGTCTGAGTCATTCTACGGTGAACGGGGTGAACAGTGAGAAAAGCATTCAGAAATCTGCATGTGTTGGTTGTGTCACAGTACACAGCTCTTTCCAAAATAAAACAATTAAAAAAGAAGTTGTATAAATATCAGGACCTATAAGCTAGTTAGGCTAGATAATGTCAGCATCAGTGCTCAGTATCGGCCGATGCTAAACACCAAAGTAGTTGTGAAAACAGCCTGAGGGCCTGTTTGTGGGTCCACACTAAAATTCTTCACTCCTTGCTGCATGACGTACTTTTAACTTTTAATAAATCTAAGAATAATTTGTTTTAAGATTAATGTCTGAATAATAAGTTTTGGGTTTAACGGTTAACGTTTAATCCATTAAAAGGGTCACACATTCTTCTGTCAGATAATTGCGTTCATATGCAGTTAGGAAAAAGTTTTACAAAATAACAGAAACTAAAAAAAACGAAAAAAAAAAAACAGACGCCCACACAAACACACTCTCAGTTACACACACTCCAAATATGTCTGGTTGTGGAAAACGCCAAAACTGAAAGAAATCCAGTTTGTAAAAGTTCAGAGTCAGCATCTTAGTGGTCTGCACTCACCAAGGAATTCACTTCAGCTAGAATTTCCCACATCTCCAAGGCAAATAAGACCTTCGCCGTAACTGTAACAGACGTCTGCTCATGTGCACAATGACTGTTTCATGCTTTTAGCAACATTTATCTGGAAATGCTCAGTAATAGTCATTCATTTCAAGTCACGGCACTGCAGAGAAAATGTACAGACTGAGTTGATGATGGACAACTCTCATGCGCTCAGCTTCTGCTATTGCAACTGTGGTTTAAACTTAAATTCCATTCCTTTTGCTCATAAAACCTTACAGAAGAATTTACAGTTAGTTACACTGTTGTTACTAAATAATTCATAGTAGTTGCTGGATAATAGTCACTGAGATGAATAAATATTCTGAATAGTAAGACAAATAATAAGCCTGCATTTGAACAGGTTAATGTTATTCAGATCCTGTTCTGACCTATAATGAATGGGGAGACAAGGAGTTTCTGGTCTTAAAGTAATGTGCTGGTGTAGGTAACTGATGTTATAAAAGGTAGGAGTTTACAGATGTTTTTAATCTAATGGCGGAGAGTTTCTGACATGACTGTCCTGCCAAGCACCAGTTGTTACCTAAATAATTCAACGTTGTAGTTTCAAAAACAATTAGCAACAATTTTCAATAGGTAGAAAACATACAGTGCCCCCTGTGGTTCAATATGCACTTGTGAACTGCAGAATTATGAAATGTCATTTTCCTATAATTTCCACCACTTACTTTGGAGCCTATCAGAATTTTTATGGAGCCTATCAGTGCTCTGTATGCAACTATGAGCTGGAGAAAAGAGGGGGAACTAAGATAAAATAAGATGTCGAGCGTGAATGAAACACAGAGACGTTAAAGCCACTACACACCAGATGTGTCATATCGAAACCTTTGTTTATAATGAAAGGACGCTTACTAGTGTCAGAAATTGCATCAACAAGCAGCCAGTCTTTTAGGTAACCAGCTAATGGTAAGTTACCTCAGCTAACATTTCAAGCCTAGCCTTTTTCAGCTTGTATCTATTGAGTTTGTGAAGAGGTAGTAAACAGATGCTGAGTGTAAGAAGCTATTTTGAACACTTTTATTACATTCAATTTATATGAGTAGAGCATACAAATGAACTTGAACCTAGGTTTTATCAGCTCTCCCGGCCGGTTCTCTAGAGCAGCACTCTGCTAAAATGTCCCCTCCTGCACACATTTCAGCAGCAAAGTAATTTGCGACCTTTAAGAAACATCACAGAGAGAAATTGAATGAATTGACACAGGCACCCCATCTAGCTCTAATCTTTTAAAATAGAAAAGGCAAAGCACCTACAGGCTGTCAAAGCTAAGAAGCACTAAGAAATACATTTTAATGTCTTTCTCCCGCTGATTTCATACAGTAGAGACAGAAACCAAGCCTAGTCAGTCATGCTGGCATTTTCCTTAAAGGAAAGTTTCCTTTGTCTATAGGCAAAATAAAGAGTTCATTGTTTAAAGGGTGTTGTTTTTGTTGTTTTTATTTTTTTTTTACATATAAAGATATCAAAACTGTACTGTTACCATGGCCCAAAAACTGCGATACATAACAAACCATGGGCCCATTATACTGTTGCATGCCTAGTGCTTTTAAGAGTATGTACAAGAGATGTAAATGACTCTGGCTGCCCACTATTGCCTTCAAAAAGCAGAGCTGGTACACTATTTACAACTTTATACTTCAATATGGCAGGGCTAAACTGCTGTAGGATGAACAAGAGGATTTATGTAACTGTGATACTTCTGACATCCCAAAAACAATTAAATCAAAACACACCATTTTTGTAGCTTAGTTTCCATATACAGCTCACATAACCTTAAGGGGTGAATGGTTTGTTTTGGAACTTTGACAATGTTTATGCACTACATCTTTTATTTGAAATATTAGTTGATTGTTCAGTTTTCCATAAAATGGACACTTTAAAGTGATGATTCAGCAAATACACGTATTTGCACCATTTTCTCTCACTACAAAATGTAGTCAGCCATCAAAGAGATAAACTGTACCTCCAAAGACTGCATTTTTAGGGCTCCACTGGAGTTACGGGGCATTTTTAGGGCTCCACTGGAGTGACGGGGCATTTTTAGGGCTCCACTGGATTTATGGAACTAATGCACACCAGTGCATTTTTATATGCACTTTGTCCATTTTTACAGCAAACGGAATGTCATTCAGTGTCAGAAACCGAAGTGGCAATCAATTACTTGTTAGTTAGATTAGGCTTGTAGCTCAAGAGAAAACTAAAGAACATAAACAATGCAAAAAACTAAACTGAACTTCAGACACCAAACAGGTCTTGGCTGATGAACTGCATTTAGGGTAAAGGAAAAGCTGTGTACATTTGACTTCTTCCTAAATTATCACTTCAGACTAGAGCTGTTCATGGGTACTCGAGTACTCAACTCACGTAACGGGCTAGTTTTCGAATACTGAAGTGCCTGAGTACTGAGTACTGAGTGCCTTTTGAACTTCCAGCAAAGCGTAAACAGACAATATGTTAAACGTCCTAACATGACAGAAATGTATGGATCAATAAAAATGTAAATGATCTTTATTATTAGGTTGCTTGAATGCTTGTGTGCCAATGTTTGTAATTGTTCTGTCAACAGATACCTGAACCTGTGTAAGAGAGACGTTTAAGTCAGAGGATTCTGTAGCCTACATGTATTACTTATGGTAAAAAAGTTATAAAAAATGTTATCATTTTGTTTACACTGTCAGGTACAGGCATAAATCCATAAAGCAATGGCATTACAGAGCAATGGTTAAAGTTGTGTATCTTTTAATAGAATTTAACAATAACAACTGTTTAGACTGTGATTATAAAGCAACATTTAAACAGCAATATTCAAATAAATTTAAAGCTCTGCTCTTTCTTGAGAGGTTTATACCTGTAACATTGCTGTTTGACACATTTTCAGTGTCACTGGGTTTTAGTGACAGCCACAAACTGCACACTGTCCCAAAATGCCTCAGAGAAATTTAATGGGATATAAAATGAAACGAGTAAGCAGACATTACTTGACTTAGCTCAAACAATAATGAATGACACATCCTTTCCCCAACTAGACAATTCTACCATAATCTTGAAAGTGGTCACATGACAAATAAAGTGGATTTGGGTAATCAGTACATTTCATCACAGGATGACAAAGAAAATAAACAGGCTAAAAGCAAAACGTCACAGTTTTGCAAGTATGTTATACTTTGCTACTACAAAACAAGTGCCTGAATGTGAGCACACTGCCAAGGACATACTGTTAAATATGTGACTGGAAAGGCAGAGAGTGTGCGGCCAGCTCTGGCACAGCTTTTTCGCTAACTAGGCTAAGTAGTCCGGCTGACGTTAGTTAGGTCCAGAATAGTAAGCGACGGATGCTCCTCAGCATACAGCACTGCAGTGTTTAGTGTGCTTCGCTAGCTCCTCTGAAGAGGTAAATTACGACACATATCCAACATAAAAAAATTTTGATTTCCGATATTTATAAATCAAATAAAATGTTCTCAAATTTTAACCTCCACTGCATTCTCAAAAGAAAGCCTGCAGGTCTAAGTGTTTTTCCCTATTGTTAACTGGATCATTAACTCTTATGGACACTCCAGTATCAAAATTAACTGAAATTCACAAATCTACTTCAAAATCTGGATTACCAATAAAAATACATTCAGATGGAGGTGAACTGTAGCACCATAGAGCTCACACCAAAACATTAAAACTACAGTAATGCATCAAGAGTCCAACTTAAGGCTGCCCTCACCTCTCTAACGCCTCTTTGACCAGCTCTTTGGCGCTGGAGTGGGTCGTGGCCAGGACACTTTTATAGTTGGCACCTTCACAGATCTCGTTGCCGAAAATCTTCAGAATACCAGGCGCTGTGATGTGATTGGACAGTTCAGAGGGGTCCTCTGTCACCTCCGGCTCTTCTCCCGCTGAGGCCATCTCTCCACGGGCCCTGAGCATGCTGCGGCTGAACACGGAGGACAGGCGGTGCTGGTGGCGGCGGATCTTGCTCTTGGCCGGCTGTCTGATACCCACACTCTCCGCCGACCTGGCTGTGCCACTGGACGAGCTGGACCTGGACAAAAGAGGGCAAGAGTGACGGAACAATGCTGGCAGCACAAAAGTACAGAACCACATCTGGCTGTGGCATCTCAGAACCACATCAACCTCTCTGTTGATCCACAATGGGACATCCACTCCAAACAGAAAGAGTCTAGCTTCTGCTGGTAGTTGAGGCTGGAACTCTGTACCTTGCACCACTCTACCTCTGAACAAATCAAAGAACAGTCTGTAGATTATGACTGATCCTGTAATCTGCTTAGTTGAGAAGCATGAGGGTCTCTGAGGGCCTTAAGGCCTGCATCAACACCATGTACAAATCACACACTACTATATTTCACTTTCTTCCAGCAAGGAAGTGAAATATTAAACCCTTAACTATTTTTAAAGAAAACAAAAAACAAAAACAAGACTATTGAAGGACATGTCTACTGCCACTATATAGGGTACAGCACTTTAAATTAAAGGGGAATTCCACCTTTTTTTCAAAATAATTGAATTGTTGTGAAGTAAACAAAGTCATTCAGAGTGGCTTGATTCTACTTACTGAGTCAGAACTGTTCACAGTGATGATGAGAGGAACCAGACATCTGAAGAGTTTAATGCCTCTAAAAGCTACATTACAGAGAGTTAATACATGGAATTGATACAAATGCGCTGCCTGGTGGCTGATACTTTGTTTTCAGATCATTCTGAGACCAGGTTTTCGTCATGAAACATATTATTGAAACACATATACGGTGTAGAGGTACATGCAGAGCACTGTAAAATAGTAACCAAGGAAAACATTACCATTTATTTTACCATCATCAACATTACATATAAAAACAGAAGGCACATGTAGTTCACTGGTAGTTTTGGATAGTACATAAACGTGTTATATTTGTGTTGTAGACATGATGACCCCTGGTTCCTATGACCATAACTACAAAGAAGTCAGAGTTAATAAGTTTCTCTACCATGAATGTTTTCACATCAAACCACTCTGAATGACTTTGCTTACATCTCAATTATTAAATCGTGCCAAAATTTAGAATAATCTGTAAAGTTTTCCCTTAAGAACTTTTACAAATGTAACACTTATCTGACATAATTATACACTTATATAATATACACTTACTATACAGTTAAACATTGGTTAGTATTGTTAATTGAAAAGATCGAAGAGATTCAGCTATCTAATGTGGATAAACTAGAAGGGCCTGTGTAACAAACTTTCTGTCAGTAGGCCTGTAGAAGGACTGTAGAAAGCAGAGAGTGAGAGAGAGAGAGAGAAATAGAGAAAGAGAGAAAGAGAGAGAGAGTGAGAGAGAGAAATAGAGAGAGAGAGAAATAGAGAAAGAGAGAGAGAGAGTGAAAGAGCGAGAGAGACAAATAGAGAAATGGAGAAATAGAGAAAGAGAGAGAGAAATAGAGAAATAGAGAGAGAGAGAGAAAGAGAGAGAGAGAGAGAGAGAAATAGAGAAAGAGTGGAGGATGAGTACAGGGCGATGGTGAAGGACTTTGTCGCATGGTGCAAGCAGAACCACCTGCAGCTCAATGTGACAAAGACAAAGGAACTAGTGGTGGACCTGAGGAGGGACAAGGCACCGGTGACCCCTGTGTCCATCAGGGGGGGTCAGTGTGGACCTGAGGAGGATTACAAATATCTGGGTGTATAAATTGACAATAAACTGGACTGGGCTAAGAACACTGACGCCCTCTACAGGAAGGGCCAAAGTCGTCTCTATTTTCTGAGGCGCCTGAGGTCCTTCAACATCTGCCGGACTATCCTCTGCTATCCTCTATGCTGTTGCATGCTGGGGAAGCAGGCTGAGGGTGGCAGACGCCAACAGGCTCAACAAATTGATCCGCAAGGCCGGTGATGTTGTGGGTGTGGAGCTGGACTCGCTGTCCGCCGTGTCGGAGAAGAGGACGCTGTCTAAGCTGCAGGCCATTATGGACAATGGCTCCCACCCACTCTACGGTGATGAGACACAGGAGCTCATTCAGCTCAAGACTCACTCTACCAAAATGCACCACAGAGCGCCACAGGAGGTCATTCTTACCTGTGGCCATCAAACTCTATCACTCCTCCCTCAGTGTGTGATTCACAAAACTCAATACCAAAACTTCATATGTGCAATAACAACAATTGTGTGTGCAATAACTCAGAGGGACACCAACTTCATTTAAATAATTTAAATAGTTGAACTGCTTTATACCAGATGTTTCATATTTATTATCACAATCACCGCCACCTTACTGTATTCATAAGTACTTAAATCTCGTGTACATACTGCAAATTTCTCTATATTGTTTTAAATTATTAAAGTGTTTATTCTTTTATATAAGTGGCTGCAACTGTAACAACTGCAGTTTCCCCCTGGGATCAATAAAGGAATCTGAATCTGAATCTGAAAGTCACTTTTTACAGTGCTCTCGGTCTTCAGTGAAGAGAAGAAACCACTTACTGAACAGATCCATTGCTCTGCTTCCTCGTGGCCTTTGAGAACGGCCTCTTGGCAGCTGAGGTGAGAGAGATGTCCACAGGTGACGGAGGAGGGAGGCTCCTCTGAGGCGTTAAAATCCGCTCACTCGATATCATAGCTCCACTAAAGCTCCCCTAGAGCAAGACAGGCTAAAGAGAGCGGCCCTGTCAGACTGACCAGCGTCCTTTAACGGCTAACATCCCTTAAAAAAGAGACCCAAGTCTGTAAGTCGACTCCAGTAGGCGGTCATGTCCTGAGCGCGCGCTGGAGGTTTTCATCCAAAAAACTCTGGCGGGTTGAAAGTGCTCCAGTCATCTTCATGGAGGCGCTAACTTTACCTCTCTCTCTCTCTCTCTCTCTCTCTCTCTCTCTCAGAATGGACTGTGCGGCCGAAAAGTGACAGAAGATAGTGAGCTTTTTCTTTTCGTAAGCAAAACTGAAGCGAGCTCAGGCTGAGCTTCTCCTCTGAGGTGGCTCGGGTCTCTTTCCGCGCTGCTCTGAGTGAGTTCAGGGGGTGTGATGCTGAAGCTAAAGGGAGGGTCTGTGGGCGATTCACTCTCCCTTCGCGTGAGCCGAGAGACTTCAGGTCCTCTTCATTCATTTTTTAAAAACCGGCACGTTTTAGAGCAGATACGCTGTGAGGAGGTTCTCGAGTGGAGCGGTTGTTCTAACACTTTGTCATACCGAGCATGCGCAGATCATTCGTGCAGCGTACAGTCTTAAAAAGGTGTTTATTACGTTCTTCGCGCGGTGAAATGGTTCTGGGGGAGAGTGCGTTGTATGTGGTTCTGGATAGATTTTGGAAATGGTTCTATATAACACCATAACACCAAAAGCGTGCCTTTTTATTATTTTAAGATTGACATCGTAACAGAAGAACTTTTTTGGTGCTATAGAGTACCAGTTTAAACAAAATAAAAAAAGAACATATGCAGCACATTCTCTATCGATCTGACTAACCAGCACCATGCAAATAACCATTTAAGCATGAATGGGCTCTAAATGTAAAATTTCGAAAAAACCCATTTTACACAAGCGTGTAACTGTGTTTGAGGCGTTTTATAGTGTTTTTACTGTAAAATTACTACAGACCCAGCTTAACATTACCTGCTTACCCCCTGATGAGGTGATTTAGGCCATTAAAACATTCTACCTATACACTTTAATCCTGTGGTATTTTCTGATGGGGTGTTTTAGGCTACCAGAATATTCTACCTTGTTACTGCCAATATAAAATTATTCCATTTTTTACTTCAGTTTCCTCAAACTATAACAGACACTGATCAATTTTTTTAAAGACAAAAGAAAAAAAAGTAACATTGAAGTCACTTTGATCCTGTATGACAAATAACTAAAAAACTCTTTCATCTTGAATCTTTCAGTAATCAATGCTGGTCATTTTCATAGTTCTGTCATAGTTTCATAGTTCTTTTTTTTTTTTTTTTTGTTCTAAAGCACCTTAAGAGCGCCCCCATCTGGCCACTGCCTGACCCTGTACAGACCAAACCATTGCTGGATGCACTGTCACCCTCAACTTTGTTACCGACACCTGCCTTGTGGTTCCACTCAGTTCTGCCTACTTTACAGTGTTCTGTGTCCACGTGTTGGTGTGAATACTGTTTGAATTCATTGAAGATAATCTACTGAGCAACACCGACAAGTCATCAGTGAGATGACTGGAGATCCTACGGGATGAAGTCCTCCCTCTGGGTGAGTAAAGGAAATAAAATGTTGCAACAAAAATGAAAGAGCGGGAAAACTGACTGTATTTATTTGTATTAAAGCAGAGAATGAGACGATGATTATAAAGATATCTGCTGAAGTTGAAGCCATCAAAGAGCTCTGGAGGACACTGGGAAGGAATCTATGGAAAAGCCTCTGGGTAAGTAAAGAAAATGAAGAGATGTCATGATGATGGTATATTTACTTCATGCAAAAGCAGGAATAATATGAGATAAGTATTCTGTTTTACTTCATTCAGAAAAATCTAGTGAGCAGAACCCGAAGACATCTGTCCCGGATGAGAAAATCCAATGACAACCAGATACTATGATAATGACACAGCTGTGTGCTTGTGGATTCTTTTCGGGATTATCCTCTGGCATTTACTGGACTGTTACGGCTGCAACTTCCATTGTGGCCTTATCATGATGGCGAGGAGAACAAGGTACTCTTGTGGTGAACTTCTTACGCTCCGAAACACACCGTCCAAAACTCCTGCTCCTTTATTGATGCATCATCACCTTGGTATTTTGCGACGTCCTAAATATTGTCATCGGGGTCTTGGTCGGACTTTTAACTATTATCAGCACCCCAACAATATTCCCTCATTCTTGGCATCATTCCGCCGTAAATCTTCCCAGGCAACGGCGGGCTCAGCTGATCACATAAACAACCAGAACCTATGTTACGTATCTACAACATCTCTTAATCATCATACTCTTAAATGCACTCTGTTCAATGTTCGTTCCTTAAATAATAAGGCAAAGTTTGTCACTGATACTATCCTGGAACATGACATTGACCTGCTCTGTCTCACGGAAGCCTGGCAGCGGCCTAATGAGTATTTCTCGCTCAATCAGACTCTGCCTGCACATTATCAGTATGCGGATAAACCTTGTTTAACTGGACGAGGTGGAGGACTTGCAGTGGTGTATAGATCTGGCCTTAAAGTTAAAACAGTTTTAATCCCAAATATAACCTCGTTTGAGTGTTTGGCACTGGTGGTCTCTACTGGTAAACCTGTATTGGTTTTGCTTATCTATCATCCCCCAAAAACTTCATCTGTTTTTATGGCTGAATTTTCTGAGCTAATTTCCACTCTTATTCCTGTTTATTCTGATCTGTTGCTGCTTGGCAACTGTCTCTTTGCTAAAGAATTTCTTAATGTTTTACAGAGTTTTGGTATATCTCAGCATGTTGATTTTCCTACTCATAACAAGGGCCACACTTTGGACATTGTTTGCTCTCTGGAAAAAAACCCTTTTAATGTGAAAGGCATTGATCTGTACGTATCTGACCATAAAGCGGTGTTCTTTGATTTTTCGCTATCATGTCAACAGCGAGGGCAGCGTCAATCACGCCAGTTTACATTCTGGAGCCTTAAAAATATCAGTCCTCTTGCTGTTATGGAGATGCTCAGTCAGAGTCCGGTACCTGATTGTTTAGATCCTGATCTGCTAGTGACCCATTATGACGAAACACTGTCACATATTTTAAATCATCTGGCACCTCTAAGAACTCGCTTGGTTACATTTTCTCAGCCTGCTCCCTGGTATACTGCTGAGCTACGCAAGCTGAAAGCTATTGGTCATCAGCTTGAACGTCTTGCTAACAGAACTGGCCTAACTGTGCATGCCCTTGCTTACAGTGATCATGTTTTGTTTTATAAGGAAAAACTACAGGAAGCTAAAACACTATATTATTCTAATGCTATTCAAGGTGCCCACGGTAACCCTAGAGCTCTCTTTTCAACGGTCAATAAGTTATTGAGCCCTGTGAAAAGTTTCCCCATGGTTCCCTCAGCTGAACTCTGCTCTCAGTTCATGAACTTTTTCAATCATAAAATACACACAATTTACTCTCAGTTTCAGCCTACGGCACCTACCCCAAACACTCCACAACTATTTTCTCAGTTCAGCAGCAGTTATTTTTCTACGTTCAATACTGTAAACCAACAGTAGGTTTCACAGATTATTAATCCCTCAAGGGCAACTACATGTCAATTAGACCCCTTGTCAACGCAGCAGGTGAAAGCCTGTTCGCCATTTATCTGTCCTTTTATTACCAGGGTTATCAATGCTTCACTTAGCTCAGGAATGGTCCCAGCTTCTCTGAAACTGGCAGCTATTACTCCAGTTCTCAAGAAGCCTGCCTTAGATCCTGAGAATCTCGCAAATTATAGGCCCATCTCTAATCTCCCATTCCTTGCTAAACTGTTGGAGCGTACAGTAGCTGCTCAGTTAACAGAACATATTGTATCATGTGATCTGTTTGAGGTCTTTCAATCAGGATTTAGGAGGAATCACAGCACAGAAACTGCTCTTGTTAGGGTTGTCAGTGATTTGCTGATGTTAGCCGACCAAGGACTGCTGAGTCTGCTTGTCCTATTGGACCTTACTGCAGCATTTGATACAGTGTGTCATAGCCTTTTTGTGATGGCCCACTAAGGTCCCCACATGTAACATCAACATGGGTTGTGTGTGTTGGGTATTGGAGTGTGCTGGGGATTATGTAGTTTAAGGCAGTTTTTAAATGTAGCTCAAGGTGCTCCACATAAGTATAGAAATACACTGTTATTTATATTATGTAGATAGCTCTCTGATTCTTTGGAACATTTCTAACACTGCTCATATCTTGTGCTAATGGTTGCTAATTTAACATTGTTAAAACGTATACTTTTCTATGCTAGGAGTGCACACTAGCAAGAAGAGTCAGACCATGGGTTGGAACCGTTTTAACACTTTATTGAGCTCACCAGATGTGCTACCGCCTTCTTTGTTTGTTCCCCAGGAACCATGTCTGCACCGTGGGTCAGTGGGTGGTGCTTAAAAGGGAGTGCGGGGCTTACAGAGTATGTCTTTATAGACATGCATGGAATTCTGGGAAATGTGGACTAGACTATCTGGAACCTTTCTAGGGGGTAAACCAGAAGTACTCAGAGAGCTATATGAATAATGTGTAACATTACTGTTTTTATACCTAATATTGAAATATTATTTTGTGTGTTGGGAATGTGCTGTGAAATGGGAAACGGCGTTATCAAGCTAAATGTAATCTGTTAGTTACTGTTGGTAGAGAAGGTACCCTATGGATTGTTTATGGTTTTACCCATGTTGTTAAAAGTGGCCATGTTGCCCTGTTTTGGAATAAGAAGGAGGTTTTTGCCTGGCCAGAACCTTGTGTTCCCCTATGGGGTAATAAATGTTCAAATTCAAATATGTCTCAAAAGTATATTTGGCATAACTGGTACTGCATTAGCTTGGTTCCAATCATATCTTTCTGGTAGGCAGCAGTTTGTTTCAATGGGAAGTTTTCAATCTGACACATGCTCTTTGGCACATGGTGTCCCCCAGGGCTCTGTTCTTGGACCCCTGCTTTTTATTTTGTACATCCTTACTCTTGGTAACATTATTAGACATCGTGGGCTGCGGTTTCACTGTTTTGCCGATGATGTCCAGATATACATTTGTACAAAGCCTTCTCACAGCTTGCCACCTAGTGCCTTGCTGAATTGCTTATCTTAAAAACATTTCTAGGATTCGCCCTTTTCTCTCTTTCACTGCTGCTGAGACCATAGTCTATGCATTTATAACTTCTAGGCTTGACTACTGCAATGCTCTGCTGTCTGGCCTCCCTGCCTGGGTTTTGAGAGGCTGCAATATGTGCAGAACTCTGCTGCTAGGGTGCTGACCCATACACGATCTTGGGAGCATATTACTCCAGTCCTTAGGCATCTACACTGGTTCCCATTGAAGTACCGTATACAGTACAAATGACTTGTGTTGGTGTTTAAATCCCTGCATGACCTTGTCCCATCTTACCTATGAAGTCTGCTTCAACCCTATACTCCAGTGAATACTCATCAGTCCTCTAGCCTCCACTTGCTTGAGGTCCCACATTTTAAGCTAAGTACCATTGGTAATAGAACATTTTGTATCGTGGGTCCAAAGCTGTGGAATGATCTTCCTGATGAACTGCAAGCTTGTTCATCTGTTGATGTTTTTAAATCCCGACTCAAAAACTCATCTTTTTAAACTAGCATACGGTTGATTCTATGTATGTTTGTTCATGTTCTTACTTTTTTATCTACCTTTTTTTCTTTTATTATTTATTTTATATACATATATATATATATATATATATATATATATATATATATATATATATATATATATACACACACAAACCCGTGACCGTGAGGGAGAAGTGGCTTAGAAAGTTTACTTTGTATCTTGTAGCTATTCATTAATGAAGGTTTATTAAACAATAGCCATTCTTATTTCTGTGAAACTGAAACCATAACACAATATATTTTCAACAAGTAGTGTCACCTCTAACACAGGATTGAAGAAAGGCAGCATCTCTCGATAACCTACACATTCATTCTTCACTTTTTCATTAAAATAGAGAAGTAATATTTATTATAATGTTTTAAAAGCAGAATTTTTAAAGACGGAAATCAGCTGATGAAGAGGATGGATGATGAAGCTCAGGCAGAAGCTATAGATCAGCTAATGCACATCGGCCTCGATGAAACCAAGATATACAATGACCGATCTCTTGGTGAGTAACGGAAATAAATAGTGGAAATATCAAGAATTAAGACCACTGGAAAACTAACGGTGTTTATTGATATATATATATATATGAAAGCAGAGAATGAAAATGATGAAGCTGAAGCCGAAGCCATTCAAGACCTCATAACAATTCACCTGCTGTGTAAGAAACCATTAGCACGATTACCATCATGGTAATGAGCTAAGAGGGTAAATGCTCATATTATTAATGCTAATTTTAATGTTAGAGCAGGAGAGCAGCTGCTGACCATGCGCAACACCGAAGGCAAGACTAGAATCATCAGCGAGCTCCTGGAGATCCTGCTGGAGGAACTTCAGATATCCAGTGTGTAGCCTCTGCGTGAGTGAAGGCAATAAACAAACACTATAAACACAGCAGAGCTAGCAAACTGACTATTGGTTTGATTTTTTTTTTTATTTATTTATAGAAACCTCTGGGTGAGTTACAGAGGAAGCCATAATAATAACATCCAAACAAAAGAAGGAATTCTATTGAATATTACCATTAATATCTTAATAGATTCATTCAAAATTTTTCAGTTTATGACATAATTTGAAAATACCTGTAGCCATTTACTTTGTGTGTAAATTTCAATTAGTAATTTTTGAACATTTTAGTCTTAGTAATGGTTCCAAAATTATGAATCTCTTAGTTTTAGTCATGTTCCCTAAACTATGGATGCTTTAGTCGTAGTCGGTGCCCCTAAACTTTGGATCTTTTAGTCCTACTTATGATCCATAGTGATAGATCTTTTAGCCCTAGTCATGATACCTGAACTATGTATCTTTTAGCTCTAGTCATGGTCCTTACATATGGATCTTTTAGTTGTAGTCATGGTCCCTAAACTTAGGAACTCTTACTCTAAGTCATGGTCTTAAAAATCTCTTGCAGAATGAAAGACCTCATTCACAATTCTGAAAACTCTGTTCTTTCTTTACAAAACACTATTTTTGCACCAAATGTAACACAAACACACAGTCAGATAAATAAATCTTTGTATGAACCAACTGCACACTGATGTGATCAGTGAAAACACTGCTATCTGTAGAAGCCTGTCTGCACTGATATTTAGGCCCAATTCCATTTCACCCCTTGCTCCTACCACTTAGTCCTTAGCCTTCTGTTTTGCATGTTGATGTCTAGGGTAAGGGTGTCCCACTCTTTGTTGAGATAGAGGGGTAGGGCGAAGTGTTGGGGCTATACGGCATCCAAACTGAGATTTTTCAGAGACTCACTTGCAACAAAGTGTTATGAAAAAAAAAAAGAAAAACTGGCAACATGGCTGCGCGAGCAACCAAAGAAACCCACAAGTGTAATTTTCGCTGGTTAAAATTGCGATAACCATTGTATTGTCTTACTGTCGCTTCAATGTATTATGGTCTTATTCATCTCTTAACAAGCAGAAAAAATGCTAATGTCTCTGTAGCTAGCTAACTGTCCTGTTCAACCTTAAATAGTCCAGCTGTACTGATGACTGAAGCACCGGAATGTAACTGCTGCACCATTTAAGGTGGAACAAGCAAGAAGCTGGTGAATAGCTGACTTCAGCTTTGTATAACCAAAGAATTAGCGATGGGCACTAATAAGTAACTGTCTTGAATCACTCCTTGAAAGCATATGATGCCCTAAATGTAACTAAAGCCCAGCAGCAAGCTTGCTGAACCTTTCCCTCCTCTGTTATCACTGAAGTCGGGCAGGGTTGCAGTACAGAGCAGCACTAGTAGCCTGTAAATGAAGCAGTGTTTTGTTGTTTTTTTTTCATTTTATTATTATTTGAGGGTTGTCCCATTCCGTATGGCAAGATTTCAACCACTACCCCTTGTAACTCAGTTCCAAGGTGTGTGACACCTGAAAACAAGGGGTAGGGGTAAAAAGAAGAAATGGGATTGGGCCTTAATTTGTTTGTACTGAGCACCTTGTTACTCAAAATTATTATTATTTTTTTATATCTTACTGTCCTTTAAGTGTATCGAGATTCTACTTGGCATTTCAGTGTAATTTGCTTTGACAGTCTTGGTACTTACCATCATTTTACCCAAAATAATTATGCAGCACTTTGGAGATTATATTGGAGCATATCTAGAACTTAAGGGACTGTAGAAGAAATCATTATCTTGTAGGCCGTTTTAGTTTTGTTATACAAAGCCAATCTGGCCACAGCACTTAACACTCGAAGTCCCAGAAATTTCAACCTACCCCCCTGAAGTCCTGAAAGTGCAAACTGATGACTCTGATGGCTCCAATTAGCATCCTTTCATTTGTAAATGTGGCCATTACCTGAGGAATCTGCAGGGGGACCCACAGCCTGCCTACACACAAACACCTCTCATCCCCCTCTGCCCAAATTCTACAGACAGGCCTGAGTGAGCTTGTTTCAAGAAACATGCAGGAACTGGCAGCAAGATTATTCACAGGAAAAAAAATCTTACAAAATCAATAGACACATTGCAATTTACATATATGCATTTCTTACTTTATATACTTGAATTCTATTTACTTCATATCTTAGTCCTTAGTCAAAAACATGAAAAAATCTTTCTCATTCTCATTCCTTTCTTTTTATTTTCTTTTTGTCGTCTAATACGTTTTTTTTATTACTCAACATATTTTATGCTCACATATTCTTTCCCCTTTTGTTCTTTTCTTTTCTTTTTCTTTTCTTCACAAAAAAATACAAGGTTTTGTCTATTCATTCTTTTAATTTTTTAATTTGACCTTTTTCTTCACCTGCTTTTTCTTCTCCTGTTCTTCCCTTCCATTCCTTCTTTCTTTTCTCTACATTGTTACATGTATGTATATATGAATATTATTTGAAAACTGTTTGACCATGCTGGCTAGCAAAATAAGCTGGCCAATAATAATATATGCTGGCTAATAAAAAAATAATTTAAAAGAATAAATAGACAAAACCTTTTTTTTTTTGTTGAAGAAAAGAAGGATAAGGATGAAAACTGTTTGACCATGCTGGCTAGCAAAATACAGAAACATAGATTAGCTGGGGGTAGGTTGAATAGTGTGTTACCTGCAAGCCTATGCATGCCAAAAGAGGACTGATGGTGCTCTAATGGTTAGGTAGAAGGAGGGGGCATGTCCTGAGCATGGTGGCATGGTGGTGCACATTTTGAACAAATTAAAGTTGATTTAAATTAAAGTTGATGTTTTTTTTTTCAATTGGTTTGGCTCATTTCTTGAAACTGAGGTGACATTCTCAAAACACCATGTGAAACACAGCTCAAGAGACTTTTTTTGGGCATTTTGAGGGAACTGACAATTTGTATAAAACACACATTTTGTTTTGAAGCATACATAAAGTGTATGGGGGAGATGTGACCTTTCGCTGCTGATCTGTGATGTTGTGCTACACACTCACAGCTGTACTTTGCTGTAAAATTTCTAATTCTCCATTTAAAATAAAAAAACTAAAAATAAATAATTGTTTGCTTTTTTGCTCAAATAAAACTAAACTAAATACAAAATGTATAATCTTTATATTATCAAATACAAATAAATACAAATACAATACAGTGTTCTCCCAGGCCTCCTCTGCTCAGCAGAGCATTAGCATTCATTCTGGCACAGTGACCAGTTCAATTTACATTCACAGCAATTGGACAGATCTTTTTACAACAGTCATGGTCCCAAGGCAGCTGGTCCGGAAATGTGATGGAGTGTTGTTGTGGACCTATCAAACTTTTGCTATAGTTATTTGTTTTGACAGTGGTGAACACTCCACCTGTACTCTGGTCTACACTAAACAACTGAACTACTATTGGAAACATGTTTTTACGATGATTCATTTCTACAGCATGAGTTGCTTATGATAACAGCAGAGCAATAAAATAACATTAAAGCATGTTGATTTTGGAACATAGATTGCGTAACGTATTTCAAGCCAAGCATCAGCGGCTTACTTGTTGTCACTCCTTGTCAAGTCAATTCATGTAACAGAACATTGTTTTTATGAGTAAATTTATCAAAATTAGTTTTGCTTAAAACTAATGGTTTAACTTTGAATGGATATATGTAGTGTTGATGTTTAAGCAGGCCAGATTTGAACGTGGGTAAAGATCTGATGCTGATACAGCCCTTTAGTAATATTTGAGATGAAGTTTCAGGCTGGAAAATAAAAAATGTCTGCATGCTTAAGAAAGTCAAAGATTTTGGACCCAAACAGCTGCCATGAAAGCTTTTTGTGTTGAACATTTCTATGTAATAGCATTCATACCTGGTAACAAAACATTCATCTAGAGTCTGCAACAGTGACCATAAAGAGTGATACTATTGTGCAAATAGGATCAATGTACAACTAGGACACATAAATAATGAACAAAATAAATATTAAAAAAAATAAAAAAAAGTAAATAAATTACTAGTAAAGAAGACCATCCATTTACCCCCCCCCCTCCCCCACATCTCCAGCGGGTCACTCAAACAAAGATATAAAAGTTGCCAGCTCTGGGCGTTTGCTGATAGCACCCATCTTTGTCTGGAGCCCAGTCCAGGGTGTTTAGGATCTGGCTATTGGACCATAGCCATTGGTCTTTTTCTGTAGCCACAGGTCTCTTTTTACTGCCAAGATATTTAATATGAATATGATTTATGGGCTCATACAGTCACTGACTCTTTCATAGTGAATGTATCCCTGCCTCATCCCCGCCTAAGATGCTAGACCCTTTTTACTGGGTGGCTTTATGTCTAAAATGTGACGAGGAACAAATCTCATGATGGGGAGAGCATATATATTTTCTTCTAATATCTTGTTTTCAGTGCACAGTTCAAAAGCCAGTATTCATGATGGTAAAGGGATGCATTAGTGCGCATGGCATGGGTGATGTACAGATCTGTGAAGGCACCATTAATGCTGAATGATACATACGTGTTTTGGCAACATATACTGCCAGCCAGACAACGTCTTTCTCAGGGAAGGCCTTTCTTATTTCAACAAGATGTCACGATTGGCCCCTCCCAGTCCTGTCCATGTGCGTTTTTGGTTTTGTTTTGTAAGTCCAGCCCCCTTGTTTCATGTCTCCGCCCATGATTGTTTCCACCTGTCCCTCGTTTACCCTTTGATATTTAAGCCCTGTGTTTGCCCTTAGTGTTCGCTGGTCGTGGTTTGCTCGTCGTGTTTGTACCGTTTGCATCGTTTGCATCCTGTTTTGTGTTTATCTTGTCATGTCTGTCCCCCGATCGCTTCGTGTTGGCTATATGACCTTGGACTGTTTCGACCACGACCCTGGATTATATATAACCTATGAATAAAAGTCGCTTATCTCAGCGTATGCGTCCGCCTCATCGCACCTCGTTACACAAGACAATGTCTAATCACATTCTGCACAGCCTGACTCCATATTTAAAGAGTCTGTAATGCCTACAGTCCAGACCTGTCACTTACTGAAAACATTTGGCGCATTAAGAAATGAAAAATATAACAAAGGAGATGTTGAACTGTTGAGCAGCTGCAATCCTATATCAAACAAGAACAAGAAAACATTTCACTTTCAGAACTACAGCAGTTGGTCTTCTCAGTTCCCAAATGTTTACAGAATGTTTTTAAAAGAAGAGGTGATGAAACACAGTGGTAAACAAGCCCCCGTTCCAACTTTCTTGGACTATTATTTAAGTAATTCTTGAGTGAAATCTAACTGAAGTGTATTCTCTTTCATATGTTATGTTATTCCGTTCACCTGAGCGATAAGGAACACTTAAATGGTCAGACATAACTTCCTGTTTCACTGAGGAAAAAATATGAAAATATGAGATGACACAAATGTCAGTCATCCATCAATATGAGAAAGACCAAAGAAAACAGCAGTGATGTACGACAAAAGGTTGCTACACAAATCAGGAAATGGCTACAAGAAAATAGCTAAACAGTTGAAAATGTCCATTTACACTACCAGGGCAGTAATTTAAAAAGGTGCTGGGAAGAGGTCAAATGTCTGTACTGACCCCCACGCAGTGTGGAGGATGGTTTGAGTGGACAAAGTATCTCCAAAGATCACAGACTGCAGACATTGCTCATGTTTTGGGGACAGAACGTCCCTCAAACTACAATTACACACCACCTATGTAACCACACGCTGTTAATGGGAGATTGCTAGAAAAATGTCTGTTGTCAAGAACCAACAGACTTAAGCATCTATAATAACAACACAAAACGACACAAAGATAGCCAAACAGAAAAATAGTTTATCAGAGGGACCACCTGTGTGTGTGTGTGTGTGTGTGTGTGTATAAAATTGGGTTCCAATAACGTCCATACAAAGTAAAGAAGGCTTTTCCCTTTTCTAAAGTTTCTAAAGATGTTTCTAAGCCGCTTCTCCCTCAGGATATATGTATATATAAGTGTGTGTGTGTGTGTGTGTATATATATATATATATATATATATATATATATATATATATATATATATATATATATATAGAGAGAGAGAGAGAGAGAGAGAGAGAGAGAGATTTTAGGGCTGTTGAAGTTAACGCGAGTTAACGCGAAGTTAATCTCAATTTAACGCGATTAAAAAATAGAGCCGTTAACGCAAATTCTATTTGGCCCTGGAGGTCATCTGCAGTTCATGTAGAGACTTGACCGTGCGCGGCGTCTCTCATTAGTAAGTGTCTGTTTACATTACAGATTCAGATCGAGGTGTTTATCCTCACTCACTGTTTACACTCACTGCAAGTAATCCGATGAAAAATGACGCGCATGCGCGGAGCAGCGCTTCGAGTAAACGTTGCCATGACAGCGAACATCACGTGATGTCCAGTCAGCGTGAGATGAGTTTCCAGTCGGCGCGCTTTAAACTGATGTCAGACTCAGAAAAACGTCCTTCACATGTCCTTATAAAGGAAGCGGCGAGAGGAAGACGTCGTGCTCTGAGACACATAAGCTGGGTATAAACTTCGGTTTCTGCTCCGCCATGTTGAACTGTATAAACCTTTCGCTATGACGCGCCGCGCATGCGCAGACCGTTCTCACACATTCCGATCGGAGTGTAATCGGATTGAGGCGTTCACACGGATATTATTCTTCTGTTTAACGGGTTATTTAGAGGATTACCCACCTCGCTCAATCGGATAGAAACTGTATTCCGAATGGCCTCAATCGGACTAGACTATTCCGATTGAGGTGTTTACATGGACGTATTCTATTCCGATTGAGCTATTAGTCGGATTATTAACGGATTATTAGGCTGCATGTAAACGTGACTAGTGAGTAGCCACGTTTACATGCTGTTTACAACGCTGTAGCTCTGTGGTACGACACTACATGTCTTTAATGAAGCCCAACTTTGTGTAATTTGTTTTTGTTTGCACAGTACTGTGAAGTCCTATAGGCTGTGACTGAATACAACTTCAGCACAATTGAAGTTTTATTTAGTTTTTATTTTCTTTTGTTACATATATCTGAACTGAGACACAGTAGTATGTGACTACATGTCTTATATTTGAGACTTCAGCTCCCTAATCTATTACAAATCCAATGTTGTGTGTTGCAGGTTCAGAGTTACTGCCTAGTATGTGAGTGAAGGAAACTCCCTTACGGTTTTCTCTTGTCCCAGCAGTTTTTAACATAAGTACATTTAGCATAAATGTATTCACCATTTTAACTGTAACATTTCACTTAAAAATGGGGTGCAGGAAAAATTGATTCATAGATGCATTGCGGTGCGAATGTGAATGACTCTGAATCAATTCACAAATGTCAAAAATTTTCTAAATCAAATCAAATCAAATTTATTTTTATAGCGCTTTTTACAACAGATGTTGTCACAAAGCAGCTTTACAGAATTTCGGAAAAGACAAAGTTTCAACAGGACTGTAAGAATGTACAGAACCCCCCCCCCCCCCCCCCCCCCCCCCGGTGGGCAAGCCAGGGGCAACAGTGGCAAGGAAAAACTCCCTCAGAACTGAGGAAGAAACCTTGGGAGGAACCAGGCTCACCAGGGGGAACCCATCCTCCTCTGGTCAAACTACCTACAAGTGATTATATTACTAATATTAATAGCAATAATATTGGTATTAGGAATAGCTAGGAGTCTATGAGAACATCAGTGTAGGGTGGGCAGCTAGTCCAAGGCAGGTGGTGGCAGCTGGGGCATGGGCAACTGGTCTGAAGTGGGTAGCAGGAGGGCTCGGCAGTCAGTCGTCCTTCAGTGTCCAGCCGGACATATGGGTGATTGTATACTCGGAAAGAAAGCAGGGAGATGGAATTAGTTTTATTCTATCCGTTTGTACATAAACAGGGTATGTAAACATTTACAGAGTGTGGCTAATGACCCCGGCAGATCTGACTGTGACAGCTTAACTAAAAGGAGAGAACCAGAAGGACACACAGACACGAGAGCACTCTGAAACAGTTCGGCATCCCTCCGCTCCACCGTCCACAAACTTGAGTGACCGCGTGTGAGCAGTGGGACGACAGCACCAGCGTCTAAGTTTACTATAATTCCCTGTGTCCATGGACCCCTGGATCTGCTGCCTTTATCTAAGGGGGAACATTAGCTACCAAAAGCTAAACTGAACAAGTGAGTTTTCAGCCTAGTCTTAAAGATTGAGACTGTGTCTGAGTCCCGAACAGTTTCTGGAAGATCATTCCAAAGTTTGGGGGCTTTATAAGAAAAAGCTCTTCCCCCAGCTGAAACCTTCTGAATTCTGGGGACTATTAATAAGCCAGCACTCTGTGATCTGAGTGGTCATGATGGCTCATAATGAGAAACAAGTTCTTGTAAGTACTCAGGAGGGAGCCCATGTAGGGTTTTATAAGTCAATAAAAGGATTTTATAATCAATACGGAATTTAATAGGCAGCCAATGAAGTGATGATAGCACTGGACAGATATGATCAAATTTTCTAGTTTTAGTGAGGACCCTGGCTGCGGCGTTTTGGACTAGTTGGAGTTTGTTTAAATTCCTGCTCGTGCATCCTGACAGTAGTGCGTTACAGTAGTCTAGCCTAGAAGTAATAAAGGCATTTACTAGTGTTTCTGCATCACGCAGGGACAGGGCATTTCTTATCTTGGCAATGTTGCGAAGATGTAGAAAAGCTGTCCTAGTGATGCTGCCTATGTGTTGATTGAATGATAAATCTGAATCAATTATAACACCAAGATTTTTTGCTGTTGAGCCAGGTGTGGCTGGAAAGTCAGCGAGATTTAAGATTAAATCTTCTGTAACACTTTATTTGAAGGCTAACTACATAAGGGCTTTATGACGCATTCATAAGCACTGAATAATGTGTTTATGAAGCACTACTTGAACATTTATGAAGTGCTTATGTCGGTTCTCGCAACCTGACATAAGATGTTTTATGAAATAAATGACATTGTACTGACATAATAAGAATAAACCTTGAACATATTTACAGCACTAAATATATTTAAAACACTATACATAATTGCTTCAATAATCTTATCCATGCCATGGAGCGAACAGGGGGTGGTTTCCAGGCATATTTAACCTGATATCAGTACAATGTCGTCTTAAGAATGCTGACATAAATAGTTATGTCTCTCAACATTCAACACACATTATTGTTTATTTCTACAGGATGTCACCAGCGTGGCTCCATCCACGCAGCACCTATGAATGCGAATAACGCATCGTTGCTAGGTGACCTGCAGTCTGAGTCTCAGTTGTGATGAAGCAGGGCTTTCGCGCTGTGTTGCTCACGTCCCTTTTCTAAAAGATGCATCGATAATCGTTTTATAATCTCATCGCAGCCCTCTGAATTATAACCAAATTGAATCGTGAGGTGCCTAGAGATTCCCACCGCTATATATATATATATATATATATATATATATATATATATATATATATATATATATATACATATATGACATACACAAACAAATGACAAAGGGATCAGTGTGTAATGCACCTTTCAGGCAGTCTAAGCTCTCTCTGTGGTCCTAAACTGCTCTTTTAGAGCTGTGTGTTCTTTTGTATACAGACCTACAGCATGTATGCAGGGCTCAATAACAGAGGCCTCAGAGCAACAGTGCTTTACAAGAACACAGATAACATCACGCTGGATTCACTATTAATAATGCAGAGCTCGCCCAGCGCTTGTATTGGCAGTGCTTCAGCATTTCCTGCACATGTGACCTCTAGAGGGCATACAAGTCTCACTATATCATACATGTATAGAGTGCAACCCACATCATTTTCACTTGCAGCACGTTCTGAATATAGTAGCCTACACTGGGGACAGTATATGCTAGCCATAAGCTTGCACATTTCTGTGTCACCAAGGGTACAGATAATACTTTTGTGAAATGTGCAATTTATCTATGTATTATCTATGTATTATCACATATTATTTCTTGGGGTGACAAAGAAATTAAGGCTGTAGACCAAAATAGCTCTGTCTTTGATTTAAGGGTCCACTTATAATGTTTGTGTGGTTTTATATATCAAAATAATAGTCAGAATTCATGTTCGACCATTTTGGAATTAAACAGGCTGTTTTTGTGGCTGTGCATTTAAGACTAAAATATGTAAATGAGCTCTGTTTTGATTGGCCGCCCTGTACTGTACCTTATTAAAAAGCAGTCAGTGCTGAAATGCTCAGAATGTGTGGGCGGGTCTAAACTGCTTTAAAGCTGAATAAGTGGATATATCTAATTGTGTTGGTTTTGGTGACACCACAAAAAAACAGTGTTTCTAAACCAGGTTGTTTTCAGCTTAGTTTCCATACATTGACTGGAGAGTGAATGGCACGTTTTAAAACTTTAATGATGTGTACACGCTATATCATACGCCTTTATTTCAAATAGGTGGTTTGCCATGATATGAGCTCTTATTTTTTTATTTTAGAAAATATAGAAAAGCATACACTATATGTCCAGACATGCCTTCTAATAAATGAATTCAGCTATTCTAAAGTGCACCTACTGCTTAGACAAGCAGTGAATCGCACATACACAGCTTGTGTAATCTCCATAGAAAAGCAGAGAATGGGATGCTCTGTGGTGGCCACACACACACACACACACACACACAGCCTATGCCAAGGTGACATAGGTCAGTTACAGGGGCGTAAAGCCACACAACATGTATGTGTATATATGTGTGTACACATACACATAATCACACAGGATCAATCTAGCATTTCCAACCGGCCTGATGGCATGTCTTTTAACTTCGAGGGGAGGGGGGGGGGCTCACACTCCACACAGAGTGAACATGCAAACTCCACCCTGGTCACCCAGCGACGGAATCAAACCCGCTATTGTATTTTGAAATATTATCTGATTACCGCAACACAGTGACAGCCGAAACATTTTGTCCTTACAGTTTACAAAAAAGGTTTACTCTTACAACTCTACAGTTAGAAACATTGAGTTTGTATATTTACAGTTAAAAGTAATACAAGAAATAGTTTTCTAATCAAAAAAGATAAATAATACACATATGTGGACAGACTGTGGTAATGAGAATAAGGGTAAGAAAACATTCAAATGGAAAACGACAGAAGCGTCTTGCTGTTCCATATAACGCTCCAGTTCACCTACTAAATTATGTGATTTTTTTTTTTTTTATCTGAATGATGCTTATGACGCTTTTGACAGTTGTTATGGATTTGTTTTGTGTGACTGGTGCTGTGACGAGTTTAGTGGGCATCAGTGAATCATGATTGTATATTTAAGCTTAAGCTGTTTCCGTCTTCAGTTGAGAGCTGCTAAGCATCAACAGTACGGAAGTGAGACAGCTGACCAGCCAATGTAGCCACTTGTTCCTTCATAGCTGCACACACTTCACAAAATAGACAAACTTAATCAAACAATTAATCCTCAGTTTCATGGCAGGCCTAGATCCAGAGCTGATCATCCAGCATCAGTTCCTGACCTCACTAATGCTCTTGTGGCTGAAGGCAATCAAATCCTCACACCAATGTTCCAACACCTCGTATAAAGCCTTCACAGAATAGTAGAAGCTGCTACTGCAGCAAAGGAGAAACAAACTCCCTGTTAATACCCTTGATCTCATTCAGAAGTAGCATTGGGTGAGCAGGTGTTTACAACCTATTGGATGTACAGTGCACTTCAGTTCATGCCCTGTTTGTTTATGATCCCCAGGCTAGAAAAACAAACAAAATAAAATGTAGAGGCCATCTTTCTAATTGAGTTAAACTGAACTGATACTTCCTCGTGTTCCAGCAAATGTGAGTGCCTTGCAAATCAGATTAACAGCTAATGAAAGAAAACAGGGCAGAGCCTGGTGTGAGCGCTGTAGAAGACAGGCTGTATTACAGCATAGCAGAAATGAACAAGGTTAACTGGTTCCTCACCTGCCTCTGCAGACCTGAAAGAGGTCTGTGGTGGGATTCTCTTTAGAGACTGAATTAACGGCTCAGTTTTTTCTTGGAGAAGAGGGGCAGGTTATAATAAAGGTAAGGCAGTCCCGCTCATCAGGATCAAACCCATTACTTCCACTCTCTGTAGGGCCAGGAGAGGGCATCCTCACAGCATGAGCGCTCACATCTCCTTTATCTTCATAACTGCACCCTCAGTTCTCCAACACACAGCTTTAAATTTAAATGACATTAATGTCAACAAATGGAGACTCTTGTTTTTTAAGCAGGTCTTCCCCATGTCTATGGTAGTGTTGTTTTAAAAAGATGTAATGTACATTAAGCAAATGCTTTTAGTCTATAGTTTTTTTATGTTAAAAAGTTCCCCTTTCCTTCTACGCCAACATAAGACACCATAAAGACATTCAGCTGAGTTTTCATACATTTCTGCACCATTAAATGGTTGAGATGTAAACATTCAGAGTGGTCTGATGGGAAATGCTCTATTCAAGAGAAACTTCTGGATTCTTTACTGTTCACAGTGATGGTGACAAAAAACAGGTGTCTGAAAAGTTTAATGCATCTAAAAGCCTCTAAAAATACATCACCAGCAATTTAATGCATGGACATATTATTATGCTGCCTGATGTCTGAGACATTGTCTTAGAATAGTTAAAAAGAAGACCCAGTTAGCAACATTTGTCTGGTTCCTTGGTTTGTTTTGACCCGGTATACTGATGGGTCCTCGGCCCAGATCTGGCCCACAAACTGTAAAGTGAGTAGATTTAAAGGATATGGCCCAAATCTGATTCCATTCTTGTCCAACTACATTGTTGGTCCACAATATTCACGCCAGAAATGTTCCACAGATGTAGACACAAGGCAAAACGGTATGAAGCTGTCCAGAATCTGACCCCGTTCAGGCCCTCATGCGTAACATCTACCAAAACTCACACAGGAGAGGCAGAATCAGCCCAAAACTGTCTGCTATCTGGAGACTAAATTTTCTTTTACACAATCACGGAGGGAAGGAACACAGTGTCCTAGTAGTCCACGATTTTATTAATGATCAACATTACATACAAAACACGTGTGGCCTCATTTTGGAGAGTAAATGATAAAATGACCCTCATGGTTGGCACTGCGACCCCCCCGTTCCTATCACCACCACTGTGAAGAAATACGAGTTAGTAGGTTTCTCGAGAACTTTTCACTCTCTTTCCACTCTCAACTGTGTGTTTGTGCCTATGTATTTAGCTCTGAATGGGCACTAAATACTTCCCCCGCCCAGGTTACTTCAGTTTTGTGGGGGGCTGTTCTTCACAAGGAAAAATGTTTGTTTTTTATTTATATGTAGCCTCAATTCAAAGGGTTCCTTTTCCGATTCGAGTTAATTTTGGTCACTACGGTAAAATGTAGAGTCCGGCTTAGGATCAGGAATAGTTATTTAGCTCGATGATGAGCGAGCGAGCGAATACGTCAATGGAAAAACACCCCGCAAAGGCAGAAATACAAACACGCGCGTGTAAGGGCGGAGCGATGGGCGTGTTCTTCTGGTGTGTCATGACAACCTCCGAGTGACCCCCCCCAACCCCCCCTCCCACCTCACCACGACAACTGGGGGGTAAATACTTTCCTGCCCCTGAATGCTGTGAGTCTGCCGGCGGAGGTACCTTCATTCCTTCATGTGTATGTGTGTCCGTGTGTGTGCTGTATGCCCGAGCACGAGAGCTGAGCAGAAGGAGACACGAAGCCACATCCTTTCTCCGTAAGAGAGAAAAAGAAGCGGTCCAGTGAGGCGCGGGAGAAGAAGAAGCCCCCAGATGGAGCGCTTATGTGGAGACGAACCATTCTGGGTAAGTGTGCCGTTAGCACGGCTCTGTCAATAACACCTGAGACGCGAGTCTCTGTGAGCCCGGGGTTCATTATTACTAACAGCCACAGAGTGCAGGGAACTGACACGACACCACAGAGCTCATATCTGCTGTTTAAAGAACTTAGCTGGAGCCCTCACCTCAGCTCTCTGACCAGCCGTGCTCAGCAGAGCTGTGGGGAACTAGCTACTGATGACGGCGGCTCACTACTTTACCAAACCCTTCCTCATACCGAGGAAAGCCGCTAGGGAGTTTCATACAGGAGACGCCTCCGTTAGGGTAAATGATCCCATCCTTATGGCATCCAAGCCTTTTCCTGGACCATCTAAAGGTTCAGGTCTACGTCACATCTTAACGCAGTGACGGTGGAGGCATGGCTGCAACTTTTTTCTTTATTAGCCTTAGCTTCGTGGCTTCCTGGTGGGGATACCACCGG
The DNA here is from genome assembly GCF_015220715.1 of Pygocentrus nattereri. NCBI lineage: Eukaryota > Metazoa > Chordata > Actinopteri > Characiformes > Serrasalmidae > Pygocentrus > Pygocentrus nattereri. Next base: position 17,994,298 of record NC_051223.1, read on the forward strand.
CGTTGGTGTGAAGAAGTTTCACTATAGAAAGAAAACTGGTTTCAAAAGTATTGTCTCAAGAAAAGCCCCATAGCGACCCCTGCTACGACCCCTGAGGCGTCGTTTGAACGTTTGTCGTTCCCAAGTTTACCACACGGTGGCTAGACTATCGATCAAGTCCAACATGGTGAGCCTGGCTGAGCCCAGACTTAAAGCGGAATTCTGGCAATTTCTCAAAAAGTCTGATTGAATTGGAAACCGTGTCATTCAGAGTCATTTAGAGTGGTTTGATGTGAAATGGTTTGTTGTAGAGAAACTTACAGGCTGATTTATTTACAGTGATGGTGATAGGAACCAGGGGTCACAATGTCTACAACACAGACAAAGCTATTTTATTTACTATCCAAATCCACCGCCGAGCACACATGTGTCTCTAAAGTTTTTCTATGTACTGTTGATCATAGTAAACTAGTCATACATCTGAAAATTAGTTTCCATTTTCTGCTCATTTGCTTTAAAACGCCCCTCCATGAATGGGTTAAAATAAATGGATTAAAATACATTTTAAGCCAAAACCTCACGCAGAGTCTCATGATCATTACATTTCATGTAATAACTTTGTGATGTAGCTTTTACTGGCATTAAACTCTTCAGACGTCTGGTTCCTATCACTGCTGCGGTAAACAGTTCTGGTTTGGTAAGTTTCTCTAAAAAGGAGCATTTCACATAATACCTCTCTGAATAACTTTGTGTACATTTTAGTCATTTAATCATGCAGAGATTTTGAAAACTTGGTGGATTCCTCTTTAGCTGTCCCTGTTGGTTTCTAAGAGGAATTATATTTGTTTACAAGGTTACTCAAGGTAAGGCCATCCTTGTGCATGGCCTACTTCTTGCAACCGACACAGCAAAAGGCTTATTATTCTCGTGGTCACCAGAGTCCTCAAAAAGCCTTTACAGTCATTCACCATTTCAATGACCAACATACACAGATGCACACAAGCATTTGTACACACGCCTAGCGTTATGGTCTGACTGTCATATTTAACATAAGTACTGTACATTTATGGAACATAATAACTGCAGTTTGCAGAGTCTTTGTGAGGTCAATAGATATGAAGCGTCTTGCTTTGTGTTTAATAAGTCTTGCTTCTAGGTGTATATCACAGCATGTTTTGCCATCTTTTGTTGTAGTTAATGACCTTTTCGGGGTCCAGCGTACTGGCGTCTTGGATTGTTTATCGTGATATGATAATAATTATAATGAACATTATATCAGATAATAGGCTGAACATTGTTGCTGTGAGGGTTTGGTAATTTCTTTAGAGGTCTGTTCATTAATATGTATTAGAGATATTTTAGGAAGGAAGCAGGAGATCTTGGACCCACAGCTCACAACTCAGAATCTTAGCTCATTATATTTTGTATGCAGAATGTTTTTGCGAACCTTCTGTATGTCAAGATGTCCAATAAACCAACTAGTTTAATAAAGTAGGGAAGGGCGTAGAAGGCACAGTCAGTATTGCTGACCTGAGTTCACCCTGGCCCCTGTGTCCTTTTGTGCTGTCCAATTTATCAAAAGCATCAAGGAGACCTCTGTCCACTTTCATGATTACACTCAATCAGAGCCGTTGCATGTTCAGAGAGTACCAAAATGATGACAAGTTTTGATGTAGATCAGTTTGTATTAGTGTAGATAGGATGTCACTGGTTCAAACCCAAACATATTTTTATTTCTAGTTACAGGAAATATTGGCCTATAATGTGCAAGACTAATTGTAACGGTGACATTTGAGAGCAGGAGTCCAGTACTGAGTAGCTGAGGAAGTGAGCGAGGCTTGTTTCTCATGACTCGCTCAGAAAGCCACACTTCCTGAACTTTGGTTGAAATCTATAGTTACAACATGTTATGGTGTGTTTCTTCATTGGTAAAACCCGTTTAAAGCAGTTTCCCACAAATAAACGTTTTGGTTGACACACTTGCTCACGCTGGTTGTGGAAGCACAATGCCGAATTTTGTAGTACACATTTCATGTGAGCATAGCTTCCATTCCAGGGGTGATTTGGCATATGTCCAGTCTCTCTGTTTGTGTAGATTTGTGCTGGTATTTTGATATTTTCCAAAGGTATTATGATATTTGATGATTATAAAGGGGTTGATATCCTACATTTTTAATTGTATTGTATTTTATTTCTATTCACAGTCATAATTAGTTTTTACATGACCATTTCAGACCTTTCTTTATCCCCTTAGAATAAAACAAGGCTTAAGTTTAATTAAGTAAAATCAAATGTTAAAGCATTAAGCCACAAGAGGCCGTGGGTTACTGTGACACACTACTTTTATATGATGGCGACCAACATAAAATATATTAAACTACACAATGTTTTAGATAATTGTTTGTTATTATCATTAATAATAGTAATAATAATAATAACAATAGTAATAACAATAATAACAACGTTAACAAGTATTCTACCAAGAATAGTAGTTCCTTTAGAGTTTGGTGTTGTGGCTAAGCAACCACTGACCGCTGAATGAGGAGAAGAGCATTTGGTTGCCAGTCACGGTGAGCTGACATTTCCTGATTTTTAAAAACTTTTTTGTATAACAGGGAAAGTATGTAACATAGCACTGTTTAATGCAAATACTTTCACTTTAAAAGTACTTTTTGGCCACCAAATTACCACCATGAGTCTTCTGCCCATCTGACGACAGCACTTTCTCACACTGGGGCTGAATCTCAAACAGCTCCCTGCTCCCTACATAGTTGTAGGGTTGATTGAACTGATTTAGGTAAATGCGTGGGCTTTAAAAAATATTGAATTAAAAATAGCCTATTTTTACCAATTTGTTTCCATATATAGATTTAATGGACTGCTTCTTGAGTACTAATAACAGAATATTACTTTCACTCACAGAATATCTTTTTACCTTTAAAATCACACCAAAGGAAACCTAACGTAATGCGTATATAGTGACATATCAATAGGGACATTTAATGGAATAGAATATTAAATCATATAAAATGCTCAGTGCCCGTTTACCTTTATATATTGCCCAGTACTTATCCACACTGAACAGTTACAATAAATACCCACTACAGTCTTCCACAATGATTCACCTACATGGAATTATACTGTAATGCCTGTGCAGTGTCTGTGTGTGTGGGTTTATCTTCCCAAATTGTGTGGTGATAAATAGTGATATGTCATATGTATTTTATCATGATATACACTGCTCAAAAAATAAAGGGAACACTTAAACAACACAATATAACTCCAAGTAAATCAAACTTCTGTGAAATCAAACTGTCCACTTAGGAAGCAACACTGATTGACAATCAATTCCACAGCTGTTGTGCAAATGGAACAGACAACTGGTGGAAATTATTGGCAATTAGCAAGACACACTCAATAAAGGAGTGGTTCTGCAGGTGGGGACCACAGACCACTTCTCAGTACCTTTCTGCTTTCTGGCTGATGTTTTAGTCACTTTTGAATGTTGGTGGTGCTTTCACACTCATGGTAGCATGAGACGGACTCTACAACCCACACAAGTGGCTCAGGTAGTGCAGCTCATCCAGGATGGCACATCAATGTGAGCTGTGGCAAGAAGGTTTGCTGTGTCTGTCAGCGTAGTGTCCAGAGGCTGGAGGCGCTACCAGGAGACAGGCCAGTACACCAGGAGACGTGGAGGAGGCCGTGGGAGGGCAACAACCCAGCAGCAGGACCGCTACCTCCGCCTTTGTGCAATTCTTCAGCATGACCGGTTTGGCAGTGGGTCAGTAACGGTGTGGGGTGGCATTTCTTTGGAGGGCCGCACAGCCCTCCATGTGCTCGCCAGAGGTAGCCTGACTACCATTAGGTACGGAGATGAGATTCTCAGACCCCTTGTGAGACCATATGCTGGTGTGGTTGGCCCTGGTTTCCTCCTAATGCAGGACAATGCTAGACCTCATGTGGCTGGAGTGTGTCAGCAGTTCCTGCAAAATGAAGGCATTGAAGCTACGGACCGGCCTGACCTGAATCCGATTGAGCACATCTGGGACTTCATGTCTCGCTCCATCCACCAGCTGATGCTTTAGTCCAGGTCTGGGAGGAGATCCCTCAGGAGACCATCCGCCACCTCATCAGGAGCATGCCCAGGCATTGTAGGGAGGTCATACAGGCACGTGGAGGCCACACACAATACTGAGCCTCATTTTGACTTGTTTTAAGGACATTACATCAAAGTTGGATCAGCCTGTAGTGTGTTTTTCCACTTTAATTTTGTGTGTGACTTCAAATCCAGGTCTCCATTGGTTAATAAATATGATTTCCATTGATGATTTTTGTGTGATTTTGCTGTCAGCACATTCAACTTTGTACAGAACAAAGTATTAAATGAGAATATTTCATTCATTCAGATCTAGGATGTGTTATTTGAGTGTTCCCCTTATTTTTTTGAGCAGTGTAATAAGTTAAATGGAGATAACTCACTAACATCATTAGGATCACATATCACACCTTATACACCATTATCTGCAAGTCAAACTAGACTTCAAATGTATTTGCATTAAGAGTACCAACATAAAAAAAGTTTTTTTCCTAGTTCCATATTCACATTAAATAAAGTGATATTTTGTACAAAAAAGTCCCCCTGACCCTAAGTGCTGTCAATCAGCCAAGACATGTTTGAAGTTTGCTTATTTCATTTTGCAATGGACCTACGAGGCTAATACATAATAATACAGCTTATACATAATAAAAGCTTAAACATGACCAGTTAGCGTTGATTTGTTGAAATAGACTTTAGGTTTGTCACTATTACTATAAATAATTGATTAAAAAGTATGTTGTCATTTTAAATCCTGAAGATTACAAAGTCTGAAGATGGGTGGGAGCTATTATTAACCATATTCATTCACTGAAAGAGAGGAAACCCACACCAGCAGGATCTCATTAATGCACATATGTGTGTAGTTACAAATTTCAAGCATGTGAAACAAAATTAAATGTTTGCTATCATAAACGCACATGAAGGATTACTGGATTATGTGACAAAATAATTGCTAGGTTACTGGATAATTTTATAGCGATAGCCCTAATGGAGTTGCTTATGCGATTCGTAACAGCACTGTGATCTATAAAAATGGATAAAAGTATAAACAAAATTCAGCCATTTCTGTTCACTGTTTTATCCATTTTTCTATTGTTTTATGTTGTTTAATCTATATCTCATGGCTAGCATGTGGCTGGGCTTGCACAGTACAGCCGTGGGCTTTGTGGACAGCCGACGCTGAACGCTCCTTTGGCTACTTGTATTGTATTATTATGTTTTGTGAGGTGTTTGAAGCTCCTGCTCCCGGCTTCGGAGTGAAAAGGCTCAGACGCTGCTGTCTGGTTGAATTCAGCTCTGAGCGAACTCATTTCATTCTCCTCACTCCCATTCAGATTAGCTCGCTCAGAAGCGCAGGGCATGTAAGGTAACAGCCAGACTGTATCTGATTCTTGCCAAAGGTTTCTTTCACCCAGCTCTCATGGTCACCACACTCCTCATTGGATGCCTGTTGCAGTTAGCAGTGTTTATAGAAGGGTACAGTGGAATACCATTTTTTTTATATCCCACTTCAGTGTCTCTCACTGTTGCTCTTGATCTTTCTTCCATGCAGCACAGACTGCCCATGTCCTTAAGTGCCCCTGGCTGTCTGATGATGGAGCAGGCGGCCGCATTTCCCTGACTTACTCAGATTTTCGAATTTACTTGTTTTCTTTTATGAAAAAGTGATGAAAGTAGCTGATGAAAATGGACAATAAGATGCCAAAGTATGAAAATAGCTCTTACGCAACAGAAATGACTGTTCTTTTTCAGATTTGGTTTGATTTAGCAGACATTGTGCCACTTAAAGATGTAAATGCAGCAATGTAAACCAATGGTGCGCTATTGTGTGTTTCCTGGACTTGCACTAAGATTTTACGCTGTAAATTGTTATTTAGAAAACATTAGCAGTGCTCAGGCAAACGTCTAAGCTGTAAAACACAATTAAAGCCTAATCCATGTATGTGACCTAATTTCATTTTCAGACGTTGTGCACGCTAAAAGGATAACTGTACAAGTCATGTGGGCTGCTGTTCAACATTATACATATTCTATGCCTCATATTAAGGTGAACCTCCTCTTACCAAGCTTTGACAAATAGGTCAGTAACGGGCAATGGCTTGTGCTGGGACAGCCATCATTCTTACATCGAGATCAGTAGGAATTAGTTGTAGCGATGTCATGCCCTAATTTCAAATGAGCGCAAGTGGGTTTAGCTACTTAAGCTGGAAGGGATTATCACAAAGTCTTCCATACCGAACATTACTGTAACTAGAACTAAAGCAATTAATTGCAGACGTGAAATGTCACGTAAGGTAACCATCTCATTCTGGAAAATAAAGTGTTGTTTTCTTCTATTTACAGCATTGGCCCCATTTGCATTGTTGTGGCTCACTGTTTTTGAGCCCTTTGGTTTTTTTTCTTTGAGACAGCAATGTCCAACTTTAGCTCTCCTGGATTTTGACTGTCGCATGACCAGCAGCGACATGAGACCAGCCCACTGCTTTCTAGGGTTGTAGGGGCATGCTGTCTATTAAGTTAAGCTGTGGTCATTTCAGGTGAACAGTGAACCTGAACAAATTCCTTCATGCCGTGTTCCAGTGCTACTCACACATAACAGTCAAACTCCACTTATTTAACATGCTGTACTTCATATCTTGTGGACCAATCACAGTTTTTAGTTTTGTTTTTCTTTCCCTCCCTGAAGGCATTTTCAAGTGTACAGTCATCCAATTACGTAATATTCAGCTTGATGCGGCTGATCACTGAAGAGATATCTCAGCTCTTCTTTCCCTCAAAATATTATTCTAAGAAGAGCTAAGAAAGTTCTTACAGACTTTTAACCCTTAGTGGCCAATGAGATCCCTGCTGTTTGCTTGTAGTGCCACATGTTAAACTGGTTTGCTTTACCAAAATATCAATGTAGGCTGTAATTACTATAATATCAAAAAGTAATCCTTTTGGCTTAGTAGTTCAACTTCAACACTGCTTGTACTGTATTAGGGTCATTCTACAGAAACATCCGTTTTTGTGTCCCTAGCGTTTACAGATATATTACACTTAAAAAACATGTTACGGTTATATTTTTTCTACATTTTACTAAGTTATTTCAACAGTTACACCTTCTTGACCCAATTTAGCAATATTGGTTATTAAAGCAATTATCTAGAATTCCAAGCACCACAGAAGTGCTTGTCCCCATAGTCATGTGTGAAGGGTGAGTGCCATATTTTAACTACAACAATCTATACATGACTATGGAGTCCAGAAATTAAATGACATAAAGAAAACAAATGGCAAATAAATGTTATAAAATATGTAATGTTATGTCACCCAGTGTTACCACATAACACTCGATCCTATCCAAGCGGTCATCAGATACAGGCGGAAGGCAGGATACACCCTGGACAGGTCGCCAGTCTATCGCAGGGCAGACAGACAGACACAGACAGGCACTCAGACACTCACACCCAGGGGCAATTTAGCACGTCCAATTGGCCTGACCGCATGTCTTTGGACTGTGGGAGGAAACCAGAGAACCTGGAGGAAACCCACACAGACACGGGGAGAACATGCAAACTCCACACAGAGAGGACCCTGATCACCCCGTTTTTTTTTCTTTTTCCAGTTATCAGAAATTTTATCATTTAGCTCCTGATTTAATATGAAGCTTTTAGTTGACGTCACTGGTACGACATACTTTATTCTTAGGAAATTGTAAAAACAAAAAAAAAAGTAAACAAATAGATTAAGTTACGTATTTTAGTGGATATTCAATGATTGACAACAAGTGGTTTGATGCTCTGTAGCAGCCATTTTGTAAAATGGATTTTTCATCAAAAATGTCTCTGGTGTTACGTTTCTTATGCGTAACACCAAAGAGGATAGATAAAAAAGTGGATGTTTCTGTTGAACGACCCACTAGCACAGTACCTGTCAGTAGACCACAGTCCAACAGTTCTGCTTTTATTAGTGACGGTCAGTGTGATTCCGCTCGTATTAGCACTGACAGTCAAAATTAAGAACTGCATCAGTCATTTGTGCCTGCTGAATAAACACTGCACAAAATGAAAAGACAACAGTCAACGTCAGAATTTACACCTAAGCTTCTTTCATGTTTGGATTAGCCATAACCCAAACTGGGTCATCTGATTCTGAACTATGAAGCATTTTAAAGGAGATTCATCTGAAGCATAGATATAATTAGACTAGTCTATCCTGAGGACCAGTCAAGGTTGCATTGCAGACCTACCACTTCAAGTACAGGGAAGTTAATCACTATCGTTCACCAACCCAGAGTAGAGCTTTTTTAGTTGTCTCTGTAGAATAATGAACTATTATTTTCTCACCACACAGCTGACAAAATTTGGGAAACTACCACACTGAACACACACTTTCACATCTCTGTGAGCTTTTACTCATGATCGTCAGCCTCTGGCAGTGTAATGTCATAATAACTCGAAAAGGAAACAAGGACTGTAATATTAGGAAAGAAAAACTTGGCGTCTACGGTGTTGCTTCCTGATATTCTTTGTCATATGCCATAATGGAAGCTGATTTCTCATGTGCTTCTCTTCCTCTGAAATGTGTTTGTCGTAGTCAGTGATATGGTGATCAGATGATTAGTTCTGAACATTTGTTTGAGAAGTGCAATAAACATATTTAAAACTAATTTTACTGAGATTTTTCTGACTTTTACTTTTTTTTTTTTTGCATGATGGCCTTTTTGTGGCTTTTAGCTCACTGAATAGGTTATAAACTAGGCCACTAGTATAATGTGCTGTAAAGTCTTGATTAGATACACCAGTTCTAAGTTCTGTAATTGCATAATTACTCTTTTTTTTGGTCAATGTGACTTGAAGTCAGTGATTTCACTAGGATCAGACTGGAAAACCACATAAGAAGAGGCCTTTGTTACGAGTGCATATGTACAGTATGTGTGTGCTTTATCTTGAAGTGGACCCTTAACGCTTTTTTCCTGCAGTTGCTGGGCAGCTCCTGGGAAATCAAGCATATGGCCTGAAATAGGAGTCTCATGACAGCTAATGAAACTTGTACAAACATCAGGAATTTCTCTTAAGAGCTTTCATTATTGTGTGATAAAATATGATCTCCTACCTAGGGGTGGGAAGTATACCAGTATAAAACTGAATGCTGATATGACTTTGTTTTATGATATGGATGTTGTGAATATCGTCATGTCATTGAGTTGTGTACTTCAGTATATAGCGTTCAGCTGGCGCTAAAAACCTGCATGGGCGTGAATATAAAGAAGCTACTAGAGTGTACATGCGCACAGGGAAGCCCTCAGAGCTTTGTAGGTATTCAGAGAAGGCCTATTAATTTATATCTATGGCATTTGGATAATGCTCTGGTCTTGAGTGACAATTTGAAATATTTTACACAGGCAGGTGAAGGTAATGTTAGGAGTCTTGCCCAAGGACTCTTGATGGTATAGTGTAGTACGATTACTTTGAACCCCAATCTACAGCGTAGAAAGCAGGGATGTTACCCGCTACACCATACCAACCACAATGGGAAACCAAACGATTTTTGGGAAACAAAAATATATGACTGTCATTTTAATTTGTGTTTTGTTTAGATTCATTATAATTGTATTCAGACTATGCGAGCATTTTCCTCCATTGAATCTAAGCAATCTATTGCCAAGTTTGCTCTTAGAACTGCAGGAGCTGCACTGAAGTCCTTATAATATAAATAGGAACTGACAGTGGAATCAACCAAATATATTTCGATTTCCAATATGTTCCAGTATGATCAAATTTAAGAGAAAAACATCACTGTAGGCCTGCTGGATTCCTGGACAAGTCACAAATAGCAGCAGCTTAATGCCGCGGTTCTTCACTGAAAGAATCACTGTAAAACTGCAACATATGAGGTAAAATGTATGTTAATGTCTGTTACAAGTTCCAGCAAAACATATGACTTTTCCGATTTTCAAATAGTAATATAGCACTAGAACACCATAGCGATGCTAGAAAACATTTTCAATAGGTGATTACATTTATGGCCAAAATTCAAGACTCTAGTATTCGCAGTTTGCAACACAAAGAAAAGAAAGCTTTTCAAACCTTTTACAAACCTTGCCTCATCATGCTTTGTTTTATAAGGTTAAGAGGGAGCCGTATATCTTTTATTAACTTTAAAGTTTTCATTATTATTACTAGGTTATTATTATTGTTATTATTATTATATTTTTGGTTTATGATATCATGGTATCATATTGTTGTTGTCCAAATAGTGGAAAAAAATATAATTTCAGCTCATCCTCCCCTTGCAGTGCACATTGTGATTTGTGGAGAGCTGTAAACAATCCATGGCTGCAAAACAGGAGCACTGCACGTATACAAATGTAGACTGTAAAATTTACTATCCTGCCGAAAGATATTTTGATCAATCTAAACTTAGCCTTGCTGAATACATCTGCAAGAATTGATATGTTTGTGCATTAAGTCACGCTGCTGCATCTGACCACGTCTACCCCCTCAGCCATAGACTTGCTTGTCAATTATCCCCTCCTCTGCCTGGCTGTTCATCTGGATTAGATTATGAAGGAGCACAGCAGTGTACAACACACACACACACACACACACACACACACACACACACACACACACACACACAGAGCCTGCTGAGAGTTTGGCTAGCATTGAGGCTCCAGTTTGCAGCTGACAGCGAGTATTTTTCAAACAGTGTGTTGGTGGGCAGTGTGTTGATTTGGATGTTTAAGCTACTGATGTTCTACAGTGAGTCAGCGCTTGTGCTGTTATGGGCACGAACAAACCCGACAATTTGTCTCTTTCGTTAATGATTAAGTTTGTGCAGGGAAAACGTGTTCTACACTAAAGTTTCAGGAGTTTTTTGCAGGGATACAAGAAGAAGCACTACTTTTCTTCATGTTTACTCTTTTTATCAGCTGCTTAATTGTACGCTCTTAGCTTCTTGCTTCATGACTTAGATATACAGTTCCAGGAAAAGTCTTTAGTTGGTATAAAACCATTATTGTACGTGGAGGTTCTTCAATGAAATAGAAACTCTTTTAGGCACTTGCATTGTAATCATTGTTCATTGTAATCCATGCAGCGTAAAGTATGTTATATGAAAATAGAAGCAGAAGTAGCACTGAAACAGCAGAGAAGGGTCACCAGAGGAGAGTTGAATGGTCATGTCATTGTTCTTCTCTCTCTGTTGTGCTGCTTTTAAGGTAAAGGAATTCAAATACTGAACAAATGAACCTTCTCAAGTTTCCACTAGGATCATTTCATGCTCCACATGAACTGAACAATCACAGTTATCTTTGTGTTTTCACTATCAAAGCATTTTTGCACTTCATAATCTCTTACTCACTCTAGGACCTGTGTAATAATAATTGTATGCAATGGAAGAAAATGGCCTTGTTTCCGTTACCTCTGTTAAAAACACTCTTTTGTCTGGGGTTTTTGGTTCACCCCTCAAACTACTACGGTAGTGTAGATAAATCCAATCTTCTACTAACTGGCCACCTGTTTAGCATTTGTAACAGGATAGCTGGGCGCTCGTCACCAGACAGCTAAAATAATGTTTTCTTTCTTAAATTATGACTATTAAATAATTTCTATTACAAAAACTGTGGCCGTGCTTTTCAAGCTGATGTAAACAGCTCAGCAGACACTTGTGAAATGTTCCACTGGTTGATGAGTGTTTGTCATGCTCTGGCCATAAAGGATAGTACCTAGGAGCAAAAATCAGCCTGAAAGAAATAATGAATTGACATTTATCGCAATATGTATCGATATCGAAGATATGAATTTTGTTTATCGTGATAAAATTTTTTGCCATATTGCCCAGCTCTATGTGCTGGGTATTTTTGTTTATTATATTTTTTTTATACTGATACCTGTATTGAAAACCTCAGCATCGGCCAATACTGATGCCAATTTAAAATGAGCTATTTTTCATTGAAACATTATGGTTCTGGTCAGTTTGACTTGGGAACATTATTGCTGTTCCTTCCAATTGAACATAACAGCAGGGTTAAGATAATCCCCTTGAAGTAGGCTGACCTGCTCATGCTGTCATACTATTGGATTGGAGGTTGGACTGGAGCAAATCTCTGTTTGTGTGATGAGATGGATACAAAAAAATGTGTAAATTTTAAATTATGTCCTGCTTTAATACATACACCCTTGTGATTCCAAGTAATACCTAGGAAGAGTTCAAAATTGCATTTTCTGTAGGATTCATCATAAAAGAATATGAATCATATTTATTGTTTTACTGCAATTCCTTATCATTTCTGGAGTGAGGCATGTACCTGCTGTAAATGCAAAGTAGTAGCAACTGTTTTCAGTAATTACTGTTATGAGCAGTTGTGCCGGTCTGGCAATCATTTACATTACCAAGCTGTAAATGTGCAAGAGTAGTGTGGGAAATTATTTTACTGTGCTAAATTTTACTATTACTTTATTACTTTATTTGCTAACTCACAGTAGTGTGCAATACCCAGAGACCACACCTCATTTATTTAGTTTCCATTCAAAATATGCATAAAAGTAAAAAAAACCTTTATGTAACATTTTTATGTGACATTTTTAGCTCCAAATTTCAGTCATTGAAGTTGGTTGTATTTCTGCTTCTGATAATCCAAGTAATCCCAGACACACTCAGCTGATGTTATTAAAGTCTTCTTGACAGCTACCCCACAACCCAAACCTGCATTGTCTTCTCACACGTGAACAGACATACCTGTGAATCTTGTCAGATCTGAAGCAAAGGTGGTTGTTTTTTCACCTATCTCTGAAATATGAGAGCTTTAGGTCCTAATGATCTAATGGTGACAGTGTTGTTGGTCTACCAGGTGTTGCATAATTGTCTAGAGTCCCATTTTCTCTGTATGTTTTAATTATTTTTTGAACTCCAGTTTAGGAAACTTCCTCCTCCCTTATAAAAGCAGATGATTTGTATTAATTCTCTGAAATATCTCTTGAAAAATGAATAACTGTGTCTGGCTTTTTAACTAGAAATGAAGGATGTTTTCTGAATTTTGCAAAGAACTGTATATTAGTAATATTACTACTACATAGCCACCTTATTGTTCACTATTAGGTTTTGAATTAATTAAATTAACTCAATTAAAATGTTGATTCTTAGAGAAATACATGAGCCTTTCCCAAAGCTGTTTTAAGGGATATGTAAATTATAAAACAATTTAACAGATTAATCATGCTTAAACCGGGTATATGTGTGTGTGTGCTGCAGTTAAGGAGATAACATAAAAAGGCTATTATTTCTGGAGTTGTTTCTAGAAAGGTCAATACTCTTTACACTTCCAGTCTGTCCTACATCTATTTCAAGTTTCTACTTTTGACCTCCCAGTTCATGAGGCATTCCAGTCAGCATTACCATAATAATCCATCGTTTTAATTCTCCTTTTTTTTTTATCCTGTTACTCACTTCATATTTTCCATGTGGCAGTATTAGAAGAATGTTCAAGCTGAGAACGCTAATGCCATTTTCATTTCTTGATAAGGGCCTTACATTTATGTCACTAGCAAAGTGCAAACCATATCAGTGCAGTTTTCACCGCAGCTTTTACACTGAGCCATGAAACCCCATCTAGAGTAAATATTAGCCTACTATACACTCACTTTTGTGCGCTTGTAATCAGATATCCGCTCTGAACAAAATGAATGTGTAAAACCTGTTGAGCTGTTTTTTTACTGATTTGCACAACTTGCTTTGCCACAGTTTGCGTAGGTTGATGATTAAGATGGAGTTAAGATGATGCTTGGTATTTAAATGCTATCCTGAGCGATAAGGCCTGTCCTTCATCCAGCCTTGAGGAGAGTTAACAGCCCAGGTGGCTGCCTGCTTATGCCCTGCTAAAAAGTGGAGCGTAGGACAGATGGGGTTTAGCACATGGAAATTGATAATCACTGTAGATAAACACCAGCCAAAGCCTTTTGAGTCATTACCCCCCAGTAGACTCTTCTCTATCCATGGGGAGTAATGGCAGCAGTTGGCGTGGGCTTCATGTAGGCCTACCTTAATGTTCTCACCGGTCAAAGTGTGAGCAGACTCCAGTCTCCAGCTGTACAAACTCTTAAATATTTTGTCTTTTGGGTAAATGTTTACCCGTTTGTGTAAACTGTTGCTTCTTAATTTGATTCATTTTATTATAAGCTCAACTCCTGTCTTGGAAAACCAGAGATTTCTCTGAAGATGTAGCCAGAGTGGATGGCCAGTTTGAATGTGAAAGCTTCTTATTAGCTGTAGATTTAGATAGCTTGTAGTTAATGTGGGCGTTTTCCTCTCGATTTCGTGCACATGTTCACACTCAGGGCCACGCTGACATATGGAGAGAAACCCAGGCAGCTGTGTTTATCTAACTTTGGGCGTTCCCTACAGAGAAGCCATGTCTACTTTGGCCCCTTTAATTTAGAGCTAACGCTAACACCACTTTCATTGGTTTGTCAGCAAATGTACGTTAAACATATATGTTCTAGGAGATGCAACCAAGTAGGGCTGTTACAATTACTCGATTAAGCTTGATTGCTCAATTTAAAAATGAAAAAAGTTTAAAATAGATTAAAATGTACCTTCCTGATAAATTCATAGTGACTAATTGGCAAATTAAATTCTTCTAGTCTCTTTTACTGTAAGATTAATGATGTCCTAGATTATGTTTTTCTAACGAAGTATAATGGAATCTTTGAAAAGTTATGCTTGGTTTGTCATTATTCAGTTGCGTCCACTTTATTTTTTGGCCTTACAGGCTGATCACTCAGGCTACGTTATATTTGAAATAAACCATCATTGACTCTATTTTTTACGACACCATTACAGTGTTCAATACTTTCAATTCCTCTAACTTATTCTACTTATTGCATTTTTTAGTTTGTAATTTTTTACAATTATCATTCTAATCAGATACCTTTTTTATTTATGCTGTCATTGGCCATAAAGCTGTTATTTAATAACTCAGACATTGCATCAGACTGGAGAAATGGTCAGAGTACTAGAAAGTTGTCACTTGCCGAATTCTGACAAATTAGTTTCAGTGAATTAAACAGGCTCTGGTGTCACATGAAGCGGTGAACAGTTGTTATTTTATTATTAATAGTGTATATTTGTGACTGTGTGAAACATGAACTGGTCTGGTTTGTGTTGGGGGAAAAAAACAAAACCCCGAACAATCAAGTAAAATTAACAAAGAGCTCCAAGACAAGGCTCTGCATTTTTAGTGGCCAAAAAGAGGGATTTTACAGATGACTTCTGTCATTTCAAGGACTCATGTGATACATCGTTGGGAAGCTAAAAGCTCTGAGGGTGTGAAAAAGTTACAGAGTAGAACTACCGATAATAATAACTTGTGGTTTGCAAGTTCAGCATTAGTTATTCCTCTTTGCGAGTGCTGACAGTCCTTATAAAGCTGAAATGGAGAAATGGAATGCATGGCAGTGACTTTCAAACCACGTGTGTGTGTTCAAGTAGCACATGAAGTGTTGAAATTCCTATTGTGCATGTATTGTGTCTGTTTAAATACCTGAATGATTTCCAGTGAGGTGGAATGGGGAAAGAGGGTGAAATCCAACACTGTGAATCTGTGCCAAAAAAAAAACGTTTGATGTAGCTGTTCTGTTATGGAACGGTAAGCAAGGAGGTCAAACTCAAGGCCAATTTCTACTACCTAATTTTCAGTATGGTACTTACAGTGTTGGATGGTACTGATAAAAAGCCCTACCATAGTATTTTCCAGATATATCACAATATTATGGTATTTGATAATATAGAAGGTATCTTCTAATGATATAGAAGATATTATTAGATATTTCCGCTTGTACACACTTATCTGCCTTCTTCAGCCAGACCTGCACCCAGTTTTACACTTCTCTGTAGACTCTCTTTATTGTTGGTTGGGGGTTTCAATTGTTCAAATAATTTGGCCAAAGTTTACAGAAGGTACATAAAATGTGTTGTTATAAGCCTGGAATTAAATACAAGTCTGAATTGGAAAGAAAAAAATAAGTTCTCATGGGATTAACCATTGTTCAGCTCTTCTGAGTGCAGTTGTTAGCCAAGAGAATAACCCTTCCCTCCGATGTTTCTCTATCACCATGACGCAGTCAGATGCCAGCTTGGAGATGATGTTAGTGCTTTTAATTAGCTTCAGTGTCTTGTTTTATCAACCTAGACATTGTTTATTCAGGGTAGGAGAACCAGGACTTACAGCATAACTAAATGTTTCAGCTTGGTGTTGCCAAAACAGAAGGTCTAATTTTGGAACTGTATTGCCAAAATGCCCATCAGTCTCTTCTGACTGCCTCTCATTTGCTGTGTTAAACTGAAACTGCTATGCTTGTTATGGCAAACATAACAAGAAAGGGCAAGGCAAGGCAAAATCCACAAAACAGGCAGAGAGTCAAAAAAACATAGTAGTAAACAAACCAGGCGTAGGTACCAAAAGGGAAAGTCCTAAAACAGGGTCAAAAGAAATAACAGGCAAGAAGATAATAAACACAGGACAGAATGCTCAGTAAGTCTCCAAAGAAAACAATACTTTGCAAAGATCTGAACTAAAGCCCAGCTTATATCTATCCTAAACTATCACATGACCATACTACACATCTGTGAGGAATCAGTATTCAGGTGATCTGGATCTCTGATAGGTCGATGATGTTGTGTCCTGGGTCATGTGATCTTGCAATGAATCTTTTGAATTGTAGTCCTGAAGCGTATGTGGATTGGTAGCAGGTGTGTCAGACTGACTACTTAGGTATTGGGAATTGTTATTAAATGACACAGTTCTCTAATACTCAGTAATACTGGCATCATAAAGATGTAAATTTCCATAGCCAGCTCTTGTCCAGAGTGAAAGGGGGAGCGGATGCTGATGCTTATTATGATGTTGGGATTATGCCATGCACAAACTTTTTATGGTTTTGTGTGTTCTGACGTGGCTTATATATTTTAGAGGTTGTGATTGGCTTGTTTTGTAATAGGTTTGGTGCAACCTGCATTAAAAGGGTTCTGTTTGGGAATAATTAGAGCTCTGCAGAATCATTTTTAACCCACAGAATATCAAGTATCAGATCAAATCTTGAAATCAATGCATATAAAACATACAGTGGCTCTTTTTTGAGGGCCCATACCATTTATTTTATGGGGCCCATACCATTTATTTTATGTAACAAAATAGCCATCATTCATATTTACTTGTCCAGTTTCCAACCTCTGCTTACCCATTAGAAATAAATAAGATGTAAATTGCCTCTGTTCTGATTGATTGACTCTCCTGTTTTGTACCTCACTCAAAAACAATGCAGGCTGAAACACTGCTTATAACTTCTGTGTAAGGGTGCATGACTAAACTGCTGTACCCAGAGGAGGTGGATAAATGTAAGTGTGCTGATTTTCGTGACAGCACAGAAATAGTGAATTTAAATTGGTCAATATGTGGACTGTATGGACTGTCAGGTGCATAGTATGTTTTGAAATGTACACAGTGTTTATTTACTACAGCAAGCTCAACAGTTTTTTATGATCAGTTTTTTTATGACCTTTTACACTATTTGAAAATTCAAGCCTTTACATTGTATGAACATTTCATGACGAATGCACCAGTAGATATTGCCCAACATCACTTGAAATAAAATCTTGTTCCATTAACTTTAAAGTTGAGGACATTTTTGTTCTTATAAAGATAAAAAGATTTCTTATGACAGAGACGACAGACAAATGAGTGGTTAAAAATGGTATACAAATCAAAAATAGTATACAAATCAACTGCAATCAACTCTGCAATGTTAAGGCTTGTTTTGTTTATTAGAGCTTAGACATTAATCTGCATCAGAAAACAGTTCTTTCACATGCTTATGTTACAAAATGTCACATTCTTAACTTTTAATGCATTAGTGGTTTCTTTTGTACACGTCCTGTATAAATAAATTTAGAAATGTTTGATACATTCATGAGTGCAATGATTTGTGCTTTGATGAGAGTTTATTGCTGATTTATTTGCTCTATTGATATTTTGAGTGCAGCTAAATTGCTCAGTAATGCTCAGTCTATGTCTGGCAACCTTTTGAATCAGGCCAGGCTCCTGTAGTGTCCTGTAGCTGCACCTGCTGGACCTGTTATAGGTCTCACCAGGTCAAGTCTGTGGTAACAGTTCTTATATGTGCCAGTCTATGTGTGCTGCTGGCACCACCTCAGTAGGCTAATGCGGAGACTGTAACAAGTCGTCTCTACTATCCACAGGAGCACAATCGGACTTTCTACGCAGATGTCCCTGACCTGACTGAGTGCTTTCAGCTGTCTGTGCTGTCATGGACCCCCTGCATCTACCTGTGGCTCATCTCCCCACTCTACCTCTTTTACCTCAAGAGGAACAACAAAGGCTACATCATGATGTCTTTATTAAACAGAGTGAAAACGGTAAGGCTTTCAGAGACGCTTGTCAGTATACAGATTTCTTTACTCAGATCCTACTGCTTTCACAACATTACAGTAGTTATATGTTTCTCTCTCTGTTTGTCACCTGCAGGTTTTTGGCTTTATTTTATGGATTGTGTGCTGGACAGACCTATTTGCCTCCTTTTATGAGATGAAAGAGAAGGACATACCTTTAATATACTTTATTACTCCATTAATAGTTGGCATGACAATGGTAAGTATTGAAACGTTAATGCAACGAAAGGGGAAAACAAATTCTGCCTTATAAATGTGTCAAAAGAAATGTGTCATTTCTGGGGTGTTGACTTCAAGTGAAGCATTCCAAAAATAAAAAAGAGTAAATCCCAACATATGGGTCACAGTCTTTTGAAATTTTTCCCCATATTTAAGAAAAAGTTGAGGTCTGGGCACTGTGTGGTCAGTCCATTGTTATGACTAACAGTGTCTTTGTTTTGTTTGCAAATTGTCCTTTTTTGTTTACTTTCTTTGCCCAGTAACAGCTTCTTGACAATGGTACACCCTTTCAGACTCATAGGGCTTCATTCATTAATCTTATCAATGACTTTTTTCATTGTCATGTCAGATTCATGACGTATTCTTAAACTGCAGAATAGTTGGCACCTTTGTGATCTTGAGTGTGTAGATTCTGTTCTTACCTACGAACAAATCCCAAACAAGAAAACATTAATGAGTGTCAGAATCTTTATGAAAACTTTGTGTTTTAAGAAGAAATTTCTGCTTAAGAACAGTTGCTGAATGAGGCCCTCACAGTGGGAGGATGAATAGAAGTACCTAGAATTGTTTTCATCTGAAGCAAGAGCAGAGCTTGATTTTCTTCCATCTCTTAAAAAAAATATTTAATTAAAAAAAGTTCTATTGAATAGCCTTTTTCACTGGAAATTGAATAAATGAATGGTGGTGACTTCTGCACAATATTGTACATACTTGGCCTTTTTTATTAAATATGGAAATACGTTTTGAAAAAATGTAGTCTAGTGTGGGTTTCCTCTCCTTTTTCTAGAAACATCTAGAAATAGTTACATGATTTTGTTGCATTGTCTCCTCCATATTCCTTGTACAAACTTGTATCCATTTTGTCATGCATAGGACTCTATTGTTCAGTATAACGTAAATGTAAAACCTAGCTGTTCGTACTGAGCCCCAGATGTACAGATGACTCTAAAGAGTTGGATGCCTTTGAAACTGTTTCTTCTTTTTCTGCCTCTCTTCATATCAGCTGTTGGCCACCTTCATTATCCAGTTTGAGAGGCTGAGAGGGGTGCAGTCCTCTGGGGTGCTTTTCATATTTTGGACTCTGTCGGTGCTGTGTGCCATTGTGCCTTTCCGCTCCAAGATCATCCATGCCAGCACAAAGGTTTGTACCAATTTCATGTGGCTAGTACCCGAAACGTAGCTTGTTTAAGAAGATTAAAGGGATACACTGATATGCGATTTCTGGTCTGCTGATGTATCATGTATTATGACACATCATCATCAACAATTTTTAAGTTTCTTGATATTGGTCCTTATTTGTCAAATTGCATGTGGTCAAGTCTCATTGTAACAGTAACACATGCAAATTTCACTGATAGTCTTGTTATTGTCATCTTTTGTGTATCTGCAATGGTCAAATTCACGTCTTGTAGAAGTGTGAGTAAATTTGAACATAAAAGAACTTTGTTTTAATAATAATAATAATAATAAGTTCAATTTATATAGCGTCTTTCACAAACCCAAGAACGCTTTACATCATTTAAAAGAAAAAAAAATTAAGACTACAGAGAGGAAAAAGGAAGGTTTTTAGCAGGGATTTGAAGGAAGACAAAGAAGAGCAATTATGAAGAGTGAAAGTGGTGTGTTTCTTTAACCAAAACTATCACCATTATGTCTATTATACCAATAATACGAATACAAATATAACAATAATACAAATAATTTCTGCACATGGCAGTGGCATCTAGTACAGAGGTGGATGTACATATTTTAGATTTTTATTGATACAAACAAATGCCGCAGCTATTCCTTGTCCCATTTAAAGACATATTATAATATGCTTTTGCTTTTTTCTACTGACACTGTACAAAGTATAAAAATAAAAAAACCCAGCTCATACACTGCAGTAATACAGTGTTGGTACTTATTTTTTTAAAGAAAATAATAGCATTATTCCATCACAACATTCTACTGTCTAAAAAAGTAAAATATGTTTTGTTCATTTCACATTGTCTTCTCTGAAGTCAGAATTTCTATGCTATAAAGTACAGTAAACATCGATAGGGGGACCGTGTGCTCACTGCTTGACCGCCTACAAGCACAGTCATTGGCTCATGAGCCGTTGAATACTGGTGTTTTATTGGATCCCATATGCATGAATTAGGGTGTGCTTTGTGCAAATGATGTGTAAATAAGGTACTTGTTGGCTGGTGCTTGATTTCATGCACTGATCCATCATTTTTGCTCAAATCTCTACTCCTTGAATGAAAGTTTAATCAATAAATAGGCTACTAAATTATTGGTAGTACCTATTGGCTGCATTTAGATGTCAGACTAATAATTCAGCTTTCTCAATGATTAGTAAACAGTACATCAGCTACTGAGATGTTGTGCACCTCTAGGATTAATGAATTCATAATGTATCTTTTTATATAAGACTCCAGTGACAATTTTGAGCTCTCACTTTGTGCTTGTCTTTTCGCACTTTGCTCTTTCTCTTTTATATCATGTCTTTTTTCAGTCTCTCATATCAGTTAACCTTTTGTTGTTTTCACATCTTGCCTTCATCTCCTCTCTCCATCTCCTACTCTCTCACTTATTTTTGTGGGGTTTTTTTCTTCCCCTTTTTTCATGTCTGGCTGTCATCTTCCCATCCCTCTCCCTCCCACGCTCCAAGTCAGGCGCTCAGGTCTATGTGGAGTTCAGACGAGGACAGAGCTGCTGCTGCTGCTAATGTTGCTGAGAGAGAGAAAAAGAAAGAATAGTAGTGCTGTTGTTTTTAAGTACCGCTCAAGGTCTGCTTATCTAACCAAGGGGCCTCTGGGCTTGTGGCTGCACAAACGCTGGACTTTCGTGTGTGACATGTACACCACACTGACGTCTTACTTGAGAATTAAAACAACAAGACGCCACAGATTTATGAACCAGGCGAATGTAGGAAATTTGAGTATTTGGGGTGGTGGGGAGTAAGTTAGAGGAGGACGATACATTATAGCATATTCCTGTCTTTGCAGGGAGAAATCAAGGACACACTGCGTTTCACAACATTCTACATGTATTTTGGCCTCACGCTGGCGGAACTCATCCTCTCCTGCTTCAACGAGAAGCCCCCTCTCTTCTCCAGTGTGGTCACAGATCCTGTAAGTGTGCTTATGTGGTGGGGTGAAATAAATTTGATTTACAGCTTATCACAGACACTCATATCAAGAGACACTTTGTAATCATATTTCAGAGGAAAGCAAATGCAATGTTAAGAATTTTACATAAGACAGCCAAAAATACAGTCTAAGCAGGGCCATGTAACCCACTATGCCTTCTAAATGTGATGAACTTTAGAGTTGCATAAACATCTGTTTTGCAATAACAAAAGTGTGGTTTAGCAAAGTATTATCTTCTCTTATCACCACTTGCTTGGTTGTGTTTCAAAACAAACATATTAAGCAACTTGACGGTAGATTATCAGTGTTATTTAGCTGTGATGATTTGTGCATCTGTGGGGGTCAGAGTTACTGAAAGGAAATCTCCATAGATGCAGTTACTCAGACAGAGAATGCACTCAAGAGTGATGAAGGCCATAGAACTCTAGCCGACCCACTACCTCTGAGCTGAGCCTCACTTTAATGTATTGCAGAGTAGCCAAATAAAACACAATGATGACCAGGAGCACACTTGTACAGTCTAAGGACAATAGGCAGGGGCTCAAGCCAACTCTAGGGTCTATCTGTGCATGTGACTAACAGAGGGTAGAAGATTGTTGGAGTCTAGCAAATGTGCAGAAATGTTGAGGCTTTTCAGTAATTATATACATTCTGTAATTTATTTACAGCAAACATGCTATTTCTATATGAACTGTTCATATGTTGTGTTCAGTGATTAACTCTGGTGCATTAACTTTTAATTTACTTCCAAGAATCCCTGCCCAGAATCAACTGCTGGCTTCCTCTCAAGACTGACCTTTTGGTGGTTTACAAGGTACATATCATGCTGTGTTTTGAAATACTTCAGCAGGGCAGTAAATTTGCTCCAGTGTACTATGGAAACTCTGTTAATGTGATTGTGTGAATGTTAAGGACAAAAGGTCAATGGAAATCAAGCATGTGGTATATACACCTTCTGACCCTATATACACCTTCTCCTTGTTCAGCTCCACTTACTATATATGTGCACGTTGAAACAAGGAGTTGGTCATAATGTTATGCCTGATCTGTGTATCATGCCGAGCTGTGATGGTTAAGTGAGAATGTTGATAGCTTTCTTGAGAGCTGCTGGTTCAAAGTCTAGAAAGTGGTATGTTGTAATTTAATGTTTGTTTTGGCAGTCACTGGGCAAGAACCACCTAGCCATGCCATTCCATTAGGAAAGCCTAACCTGGAATCATGAAGTGTTCTAAAACAAAACCTCCAGGTTATCCATCATACCATTACATCAGTACCAAAATAGCTGTCCACAAAACCATGCATCAGAGACACGTGTGTAAAGTGATGGAGCTAATAATACCCACTCATTTGGCTGCTTCCAATTAAGTTCTTTAAGCCAGAAGTTGGAACTGAGAAAGGACTATAAGCCATTTGTGGAGAGCTTCCAAAACATTCAATTAAAAATTAACAGTAAATGGCTGAGCAAGTCATTACCTCAACATGGCTTAAACTTTTAACCCCATATTAATTTAAAATGACACCTAGACATTTTTACCCAGTTTTTCTCCTCAACTGCACAACATGTTCTGAGGAGAATATTAACTGCCTATGTTGTTACATCAGCTAACAGACAACCACTAGGCTAGCATCGCAAACAGCAAAGGGGGAGAAGATGCCTGTTTGTTGAGATACACAAATAGAATTAGTCATATTTTACATGAGCTTGTGAAGTCAACTCAATCTATTCCAACTTCCTCATTTTAAATAATTTTTTGTGAGCCCTGAATACATTCTGCTCAAATTCAATCCTTGTTCCATATCAAATCATATTTAAAACATTTTCAGTGCTTGGGCTTCTATATTTCACTCCAGATACACAGTATTGTGGCTGAATGTATGAAATTGTTTCTAATTTCTGGTTTCTTTCTCAGCTTGGCTATAAAAGGCTACAAAAACCCTTTAGAGACGAAAGACCTGTGGTCCCTAAACAAGCAGGACTGCTCTGACACAGTGGTGCCCGAGCTCCTCAGGGAATGGGAAGTGGAAAAGTCTAAAGCAAAGAGGTATGAGACAGTACAGTGCTGTTAATGAGCAACACTTACATTAGAGTGTCAGTTTCTGTGGGAAGACTATAACAGTTACAGTAGAACAGTTAAACTAATGATCTTTACATCTACAGAGAAATGGTAAATTGATAATCTGCAAGTTCATGTCCGTTGCATGTTTGCAGATAAATTTTGCAGTCTCTTACATGCTTACGAAAATGTGATAAAAGAAAATGCTGATGTGTCAGAATGCTCTGACATAAGCTGACTCTCAAGAAACGTTGGTAATATTAAATAAATGTGCTTCTAATTCTGTTATTTATGGAACACTAATGTATTTGTGTTTGAAAACACTATAATCTGCAGTCAATAAGAGCGTATTCATCTTCAGCAGTTGATATATATGCTTTGCTCTTTGGCATTTGTGCTGCTTTTCACGTTCCACTGCTTTGTTAAGAAAAGTTCCTTCTGCCAGCTTCAGAGTGGAGCCTACTGTGTAAATACTTAGTGGTTTTTAAAAGCTCATTTGGTACACTTAACATTTTTAAGAACAAGGGTGATGTGCAGAGCTGCGGTAACTACAGAGGTATAAAGTTGATGAGCCACACCGTGAAGGTATGGGAAAGAGTTGTTGAAGCAAGGCTAAGGCGAGAGGTTCAGATCAGTGAGCAGCAGTTTGGTTTCATGCCCAGAAAGAGTACCACAGATGCAGTTTTTGTGTTGAGAGCATTGGT
This sequence comes from Pygocentrus nattereri, assembly GCF_015220715.1. Lineage (NCBI taxonomy): Eukaryota > Metazoa > Chordata > Actinopteri > Characiformes > Serrasalmidae > Pygocentrus > Pygocentrus nattereri. The sequence goes on from NC_051223.1 coordinate 18,018,941, forward strand.
AGAGAAGTACAGAGAAGGTCAGAAGGAGCTACATTGTGTCTTTGTGGATCTAGAGAAGGCATATGATAGGGTGCCAAGAGAGGAACTGTGGTACTGTATGAGGAAGTCAGGTGTAGCTGAAAAGTATGTTAGGGTGGTGCAGGACATGTATGAGGATAGTGAGACAGTAGTGAGGTTTGCGGTTGGAGTGACAAATGGTTTCAAGGTGAAGGTAGGGTTACATCAGGGATCAGCTTTGAGCCCCTTCTTGTTTGCAATGGTGATGGACAGGTTGACAGATGAGGTCAGGCAGGAGGCTCCATGGACCATGATGTTTGCAGATGACATTGTAATTTGTGGTGAGAGTAGAGAGCAGGTGGAAGAGAATCTGGAGAGGTGGAGGTTTGCACTGGAGAGGAGAGGAATGAAGGTCAGTAGAGACAAGACGGAATACATGTGTGTGAATGAGAGGGAGGCAGGTGGAAAGGTGAAGATGCAAGGAGTAGAGGTCGTAAAGGTGGATGACTTCGAATATCTTGGGTCAACCATCCAGAGAAATGGACAGTGTAGAAAAGAGGTGAAGAAGAGGGTGCAGGCAGGATGGAGTGGGTGGAGACGGGTGTCAGGGCTGATGTGTGACAGAAGGATAGCAGCAAGAGTGAAAGGGAAGGTTTACAAGACAGTATTGTGTCCTGCTATGATGTATGGTTTGGAGACTGTGGCTCTGTCTAAAAGACAGGAGGCTGAGCTGGAGGTGGCGGAGATGAAGATGCTGAGATTTTCGTTGGGAGTGACAAGGATAGACAAGATCAGAAATGAGCAGATCAGAGGGACAGTGAAGGTGGAGCAGTTTGGAGATAAAGCCAGAGAGGCCAGGTTGAGATGGTTTGGACATGTGTTGAGGAGGAATAGTGGATATATTGGTCAAAGAATGTTGGAGATGGAGCTGCCGGGTAGAAGGCGAAGAGGTAGACCTCAGAGAAGGTTTATGGATGTAGTGAAGGTGGACATGGAGATGGTTGGTGTAAAAGTAGAGGAGGCAGTGGATAGAGCAAGATGGAGGCAGATGATCCGCTGTGGCGACCCCTAAAGGGAGCAGCACAAGAAGATTTGGTACACTTAACACTTGGGAGTGTCCTGTCAACTTGACCCTAAAAAAACTTTTTTTTTTTCTATTTGCAAGCCACCCTTTTCTGTTCCATGTTAACTATTGCCCTTAGCAGACATTGCTGATATTAACTAGCTTGTGTAATGTTAGGCCACCAGCAGCCCTATCTCAAAAGACCATAAGCCTTATCTTGCTTATCTTGGTCAGAAAGCGGGTGACACGTTTTGAGTGTTCCTGTCAGATGAAACAAACACTCAACAGACTCTCAGTAACATGTCAGAAACATATGAGGGTGAGGATTAGGTTTGGGCTTAAGTTTAGGGTTAGGATTAGGGCCAGGGTGACGGTTAGGATTTGGTTAAGGTTGGGTAAGGTTAGGTTTTCCATAATGCAAGTAACAAATTAACATTACATCTACTTTATGTAATTAATGTATAAACAGTGCATCTACAAGATTTTATTTATTTTATTAATTTATTTACTTCAGTACTTCAGATGCTGCACTACCTGCTACTTCATTGATGTGCTGTTGATGTGTTACTAAAAATCTGTTGAGTGTTGATTAATCATCTATAAAGGACCACTCCAAGTAAAGTGCTACCATGGATGGCAGAAGCTTCGGTCAAAAATACTGCTCAACCGGCAAGTGTTTTAACAGAAACAGTAAATTAAATGAAATTTAATTTTAGAATTCGGTGGCGTAAAAGCCACAAGCAAAAAAATACAGTAAAGTGGAAACAAGTGATATGGTCTGATTAGTCACCCGTCACCATATTCTCTACAAGTGCGTGAGTGCATGTGTGATTTACACCGAGAATGGTGCATGCCTGAATGCTTGGCCACTATAGTGAGGGGGTCCAATGGCTGTTTATGCTGTGGAGGGACATTTTGCTGGCATGGTTTGCATCCACCTGTGTAGATAAAGGGAAGGGAAACTGATCCTGATGAGGGAGGTTTCTTCCAGAATGACAGTGACTCCATCCACAGTGCACAGTCATCATTGAATGGGTTAAAGGGTATGATGTAAGTCATATGCTATGGCCTTCACAGTCACCAGATCTCAACCCATTTCGGCAACTGTTTGAACAAATGGTTACGATTTTGGATTGACAGCACTCTCCATCACCACCATCATCACACCAATAGAGGGGATATCTTTTGGATGAATGGTGTTCCTTCCATTCACTGCACTTCCAGAGACATGTAGAATCTATGCCAGTGTGCCCTGAAGCTGTTCTGGCAGATTGTGGTGGTGTATGTTCTCCCTAAAGGCACTTCATTTCTTTTCATTTGTCACCCATCTGTATATTTATGTTCCTTTTATGGAATGAAAAATATCACCTCCAAATGTATGACGTCATTGACAAGCTCAAGAAAGCAGACTAAATTATAGTCCGGATTATTCAAAATCCATCAAAATATTATCAAATATCTAGTTTGGTAAATACATTCAAAAACAACCTGAGGTAAGAAAAATGATGACTATGTTTTATTTCCAAAGCCGTTTTTGTACTACTTGAAAAAGCTCCCCTTGGTGACATGAGTTTTCTAGAGAAAATTGACAATATGCAAAAAAAAAAAAATTTGACACCATTTAACTTGTTAAACATTTTCTCCAAAAGTGTTTCATGATCACCACAACAAGAATCTTTCTCCTCCCCTCACAGCACTGAGCAGGATGTGAACGGACAGGTGGTGTACTCTAGAGCTGGAAAAGAGGCCAACCATGTGGAGGTCAGTCCTGAGGAGGTGGAGGTGCTGTTGTCTGACCGGAAGAAGTCCCATCAGCCCTCGTTTCTACGGGCTCTGCTCAGGGCATTTGGCCCTTACTTTCTCATAGGCTCCGCCTTCAAACTGCTGCAGGACCTCATCACCTTCATCAACCCACAGCTTCTCAGGTGAAGGCCAGTGGCCACTTACATAAATGAACATCTTACAGTACCAAAAGACTATATTTAATCGTAGGATTTGATGGATTAGAAAATATTTGCTTTGAAAATGTATAAATTGAAGCAGGGATGTTGGCTAGGCCTGTCACGAACCAGGGCTCAGCCTAGTTTATTGTAGAATTGTAAATTATAAAATATGTAATGCAACATGTCTAATAAACAAAATCATTAAAAGAACAAGAGTAGAATGAAAACACTGTAACAAAAAATGAAAAAATATGCCTTAAGAACAGATATTTCCTCAATCATGCCGTTCTTAAAGTCCTGCATTTTTACTCTGTCTCAACATCAACTTTCTCATTTACATGCCAAAAACACAAAAACATTCATCTGTAGTTTTTATGTATTTTAATAGCTAAATAGAATTTTAGCCTCAAATAGTCACTAAGTCTAAAACCAAACCAAACGCAACCCAAGCTCAAATTTTGTAAACTTTAAAAACTAATTTGAAGTTTTACCCTGAAAAAGAAAGTGACCTGGCTGCCTTCAGTACAGTTGACCTTCAAGTAAAGAATTAACAGAACGTAACGCACATTGCTCTGTTAAATCACAATTTGATGTTTAATGAACTTGACATTTAAACAGGGGCAGTTGTTGACTGGAGGTTAGGGATCCATCCGTTTCCCCGTTGTGGGACTAATAAGGGTCACTTAATCTTAAACGGTCAATTTTATCAAAGTTTTATGATTTTAAATGTTTGTTGTTTCATGGTGTAGTAAATTTGCCTTTTTTTGTATGTATGTTCTCCCTTTCTCTCACAAAGTTTCTCTACAATTATTTATTTGAAACCTCTCAGAATGTTTGTTTTATCTCAACCACTGAATTATTCAGCAAATATGAAAAATCGAGGGATTTGCTCTCTATAGTATACACATACTAAGACTGTGGTATGCTAATGTAAAGAAAGCAAATACACATATGTTCATATCAGGGCTGAATAGCTCTCCAACTGCTAGAGTTAGACAGATGTTACATAGGGCAGCTAAGAGTCATTAGAAATTTACGATGGGGAAGAGACTGGCATGTAATGCCATACAGTCATTTTGAATAGTTGCTGGAATGATGACATGAAGTGATAAATGGTGTTTAATCAGCTTTATCTCTGGGTTTGGTTTGTTTATGAGCCATTGTCAGTGCCTCTGCCGTTGCTGGGTTTCCTGCAATGCTGCTATCTGCTGCTTGAAAAGACATTAGCCGTGCACCAGAGAAGCTTAATCAAGTGGCACTGAAAAGACGCTGGCTAGGGAACAGATGTCATTGCAGTTTTTGCTTGTATAAAATCCTTTGTATGTGTGGGTTCATACAAATGGTCTGCTGTTGTTAGGAACATAATAGCTTTCATGGTGGCAACCCTTTTAACCTTGGCTTAGAAAAAGGCTTTAGAGCATATAAAACAAATAAACACTCATGTTTTAACTAACTCCTTTGTCTCATTTGCTTGGAGACTCTGAAGTAAATAGGAAGCTGCATATGCTGATTAAATGGTCAGCAAATGAACAATGCCAGCTTGTAATGCTGGTTTGCTTAAAGGCCTCTGGTGGCATTTTGCATGTTGTTTGTTGCTGTCATTAATCTGCATTGGGTTTTCAGATATTTGCAAAGCAAAAGCCTTATGCAAATTTGTTACCTCTGTAGCTTTTTCATTAAGATGGACGTGAAGCTGATCAAAGATATAGTTGGTGCAGGAAATGTAAAATTAACCCAGGTTTTAAATCTAACTCCCTGACATCTATTTAAACTAGGCACAAGCAGGCTAAATGTTGTATCAAAGAAGTGGGTGTTTGTAATAACTGGCAAAATCCAGTCAAATGCAGATAATATTAATAATAATAATAATAAGAAGAAGAAAAATCATTATTCTCATCGTCAATAATACATTTATTTATATGGTACCTTTAAAACATAGTGCTTTACACAGAAAGAGCAAAGTAAAAACAAATGAGAATAGAAAATAATAAGTTATAAAAACAGATAAAAAAAAGAAATTAAAATGCTGAAAGGACAACGACAAGAAACAAGAACTTTGTCACCTGTCACTGATATTGCAATCATTTCCTGAACAGTTTCATTATTTTGTCATATACATTAATGACATTATCAGAATATAGCAATGTTTAATGCAGAAATCTTCACCTTATAAGTGGTTGTTTCTTATCAGATTACCACTGCAGTGATAATGCTGATTTCTGCACTTCTAGAAGTGGGATTTCCTGTGCTGCGTTAGCATCAAACTAACAGTGACACTCATTTGTCACGCAGGGTTTGATATTACTTAAAAGGGACAATTTTTTCAAAAGTTCTTATTAATTAAATTGTTGAGATTTTCAGAGTAGTTTGATAATTATTTGTAGAGAAACTCACTGAAACTTAAAGTGGTGGTGATAGAAACCAGGGATCATGATATCTACACTACAAAGACAGCTGTTTTGGTTCCTATCCGAAATGTTGAAAAATTGGTACAATTCTCAATTAAGGGAGATCTAATCATTTGAAATATGTAAGACAGCCAAGTACCATATTATTGTGTTTGTATCTTTTTACTTCACCTTTACAGTGAGTGCTATCTTTTAGCCTAGATTTTAAGAAAATAAGGTGTCAGCCCTTCAGTTTAAACAAAACCAGTTTCCTACTTCATCTAACAGTATTCTCTTTGATTGTAACAACAGAACAGTCCATTCATGGCTCAATGTTTTCAAATGAGTTGGCACACCAATGCAGAATTTAGTTGTGAGGCGGGCCACTTTAGTGAAGCTACTTTATAAATAAGCAGTCCTGTCATTGTCAGTGACAATATTTATAAATATACTTCAAAATTTGAAATGGCTGGCTCATCACTTTTTTTTTTTACTTTTTACGTACACACATAGCAATTCTGTGTATTTTATATTGTACATAATATGCTTTTCCCCATTCTGTCTCTGTTTATCAGGATGCTCATTGAGTTCACCAAAGAGGAGAGGGTCCCATCGTGGTGGGGCTTCTCTCTGGCCTTCCTTATGTTCTGCTGTGCCCTGCTGCAGACGCTTATACTGCACCAGCACTTTCAGTACTGCTTCGTCACGGGAATGAGATTGCGCAGCGCTATCATAGGAGCCATCTACAGGAAGGTACAGACACTCACAGATAAAGGAAGCAGATACCCGAATGAGATAGTGTTTACAGATATTACTGAGAGACTCCACAGCACCACATAAAGTCCTGCAGTAAGCATTGTGTGCCCTGTTTGATAATGACACTATTTATACACTAGCAAATGTTACGCCTGGCAGTTGCCTAAGGCTAGAATTTCATACATGTACCCCAAGGCTTATTTTATGTAGACATTGTGCCTTACAGGATGTATTTTTAATGTAACCTTGTTCTTCAAGCACATCTGTGATCTTACAGTACTAACTTATTACGGGTGTCATGGTATTAGGTAATCACTGTGGATACAGGCAGGTATGAAATGACATATTTTGTAGATTTTTTTAAGTGAACATAAAACACACATTCTCTACAAAGAATGCACCTTTTCACATTTGAATGAAAATTACTATTTATTTGCTGAATTTAACAAAAAATAAAACGTAAAACCTTCTTGGCAAAGAAATGCCATTTTTAAATTTGTTCCCTGAAGAGGATGTGTTAACTTCATTTTCACTTACAAAATGAGCTAATAGACCTTGCTGTTTAAACTTTTGTGTACCTCATATGTTATGTCTTTGTAAATATGAAACATGGTAGCATGGCAAAGACATACTGCCGTCTTTGGAAGTTCTTGAATCTTAAATACGACAGCATGAAAAGGCATGTCGACTGCCTTCTGGTCTAGGTTGTGATTTTGTGTGAAAGGTCAGTGTCTTTGTGTTGACATGGTGAGCTATGCAAGCTCTTTGTTAAGACTGGAGTCATGCATTGCAGAAAAACAATCAGCATTTAATCATAAAAAAGTTTGTTGTGTAATGTGGTGTGTATAGAGGTGAATCTGTGCTCTTTGTGTCATGACTTTGCTAAATCATGTTAAGAAGATGGTGCCGTCTTGGGGTATGAGTAGATGTCAATATGCATTTTCTTTTACTCTGCTCAAGTGCACTTTTTCCCAGTAGTGTGTAATAGTTTGGATTAGGCCCAGGCCGCCGGGTCTGATTCATATGTTGTGTTTACAAAGGGATGGAAAGAGATTATAGTGGAAGTGCTGCTGCTTTAGATAGAAACCTGATTGAAAAGAAGTAAAACTAGTTGTACAGAAATGCACTCAAAGAAGAGTAGTAAATTCAAGAATACTCAAATAAATAAATAAATTCAATAAATATGCCTGTAGTGATAGTAATTGTTAGTACTAAAGATGGAGGTTTAGTGTATATAGCTTAATTCTAACTGTTGGGTGAAGCTGAAAGATGAATCAGTTTTTCAGCATTGAAATCACAGTTTGAAAGAGAGCAATTTTCAAATCGGTGCTGCAGATTTTATTAAAAACATACATTATCAATGATGTAGTCTTAGTAAGTTTTAAATAGGGAAAAGTAACTTGACAACCACCACAACTAACTGGTAGTCTGGCACTGCTCAAGGCAGAAAAGGTGGACATGCTGGTCTTCTTGGCCAAGAAAACAGGTCTGGATCTTGATCAAAAAACAATACTTCCAATTTAGGTTGCTGATTTTCAGTCTCAAGCAGTAGGAAGCTGCATCCACTGTGATAAGAGTAGACCAAGTCTTTTTTACTAATTTTAAGTGCCACACTGATTTTTGTAAACTGGTCCAATGTCTTTACAGCTATAATGGCTGCTGGATGATTTTTTGGACATTTTTTTAAAGCAATAAGCAATTGTAATTGCTCTTTACCTGATGCTTAATATATATTTGGCTAAAAAAAAGCACTGATATGAAAGTCATAGGCTTTTCACACAATTTGAAATATATTTAGACAGTTGACATTTTTGGTAAGATTTAACACCTGCATCCCATTACAGTGATTGTTCGTAACTAGCTAACATTGTTTTCATCATGAAATAGCAACAAAGATTGGCCAAAATAAAAATAAATGGGCTGATTACTGATTGGTCTTTGGAGCCAGTGTTCAGTCAGTTCAGATCCTGGATTATCTGGTACAAATTTCTCCTGTGGAAATGCAGTCTGAAAAAAATTGCAGAATAAAAAGGAGAATGTTCTGTTACACTGACGTAAGATTAGAACTGCTTCTCAAACAAATGTATGTGATTCATTGCTTTCTTTGTTGTCATGTTAATAATGGCGCCAAATGCTTTTTATGTCCTCTTGCTGTGTCAGAGGTCAGTGAGTCACAATTGCATCACTGCCTTTTGTACACAATAGCACCTAATCTATTGCCAAATATGAACCGGAAAAATACAGCAAATCTAAACCAGCCCCAGTATTGCATGATATGGTTTGTATGAGTAACTAAACAAATTAATCCACAAGTAGGTACAAAGTCTTATTGAGATGCTGTCTGTTTGTTTTCACGCAGTCGCTGGTTATTACAAATGAAGCAAAGCGCTCCTCCACAGTGGGGGAGGTGGTCAACTTGATGTCTGTGGATGCACAGCGCTTCATGGACCTCACCACATTCCTGAACATGCTGTGGTCTTCTCCGCTGCAGATCATACTGGCCCTCTTCTTTCTCTGGCAGGTCAGTACCTCAGCCCTCCAACTGTGATAATGAAATATGGTAGGGGTACAGATTAGCAGAAACACCACAAAAAGTACTCATAATCGCTGGCTGTTTTATCGGCAACACCTATCATATAGGTACCTTTTGTAGGATTCATTTGCTGCACAGTTTATCAGCCCTCCTCTACCACATCCAACAATGGAAAATGACCAGCATGGGACCACCACTGACCAGATATTATTTGAGTGGTGGACAATTTTCAGCAGAGCAGAAATTTTTAAATACGCTTGCTGGGAGTTTTAAACATTAAACACACCTGGTACAATTTGTAGGTATTATTAATCAAATGTGCACAATTTTTTTTACTTACCCTTCTTGTAGTCAGTCAACCAAGGCATGTTTGATTCAAAATATTGTTTTTTAGTTTAGTACTAGAGCTACAAGGCCACCATTGCTAACACTAGAAGTCAATAGTCACCCAAATCTTTTCTGTAAATACACCCCCAAAACGTCTCTCAACCCACTCAAACTATGTCCAAGTCTTCATTATTGTCATGCAGAATTCTCAGTGTGGTTTAGGACACAGTTTGACCTACTGTGCGCTATAAAATGAACAAAGCTTCATCATGTAGCTGAATGCAACAGACATCCACTTTAGGCAATAGGTGAGGAACAACCCTTGATGGACACAACCATTTTTCACATTTTTAAAAATAAAGTATTTCTAAAAGCTCAGTTGTTTATCTTTTTCGAATATAATCAGCCCAAGAGTGTTAAAATAATTGGAATGTAAATTTTAAGTGTATGTTAGGCTCTTGCTTTTTACTTTGAAAATGTATAAAAACATGGCTGTGGCGGTATGTGTGGACCTCTACACCATGTTGCTCTTTCAAAATTTACTTGCTCGTGTTCTCTGCCCCACATATATTAGTCTATACGGTCCATAAATGGAAATTAAGTTGCAAAATACATTTTGAATCAGTTGTTTTTGTGATATAACATGTCTGCCTTTTGATCCTGCGAGAGTTTAACCCTGCCTGTTTCAGCTCAGACAGCTTTTTAACATAAACAGCCCATTTAGTTGTAAGGGATAAAGAGAGATTCGGAAATGGTCATGTAAAAATGAATTATGACTGTTATTGATACATGAAACTACACACATCATAAGTGAACATGTATAGAATATGGGAATTTGGGCTGCCTCTGTGTGAGGCTTCTGTGTACTTAAGGTTGTTTTTCATTAGCAAGCCATTTTGTCCAGAATATAAAAAACCAAGGTTTAATCAGTGTACATTCCAGAGATGTCACTCATGTGTGCTCTAGCATCTGGTACAGGAACAGAAAGATACTCATCTAAAGTCCACTGATTGCTGTTTTGCTTCCACAAAAGGCCAGATTAACTCTAGAATTTCTGCAGAGAAATGAGAGGCACCAACATTACTGTCTGTCTGTCACTGCAGCCTTTTATCCATCTGTTTTTCCCCTTTTTATTTTACCTTGTAGACTTTGGGGCCTTCTGTCCTGGCAGGTGTGGCTGTTATGATCCTGCTAATCCCCTTAAATGCTGTCATCGCCATGAAAACCAGAACTTACCAGGTCTTTCTCTCTGTCTGTTTATGTAATAACAAAGATAATAGTGATTTGCTGAAACCAAACAATGCTGTCTCATTATGTACTTTGTTTATGTGGTCTTTGATGCTGTCACAACTCATTCTGTGGCATAACTCTGCTTTCAGTGTCTTTTAATTACAGAAGAAGCAAGTATCTATAATACCTGACTAAAATGGGTTATTTAAAGTAAAAATTGGTTATTAGAAATAGAATATTTTAGCAGTTCAGGAGCAGTTTTAAAACATACAATTAAAATACAAAGTATTTGCTTCAGGTCTTTATCTCAGTTTCTTGATTTGCTCTGTTGTCTGCAGGTGGAGCAGATGCAGTATAAAGATGCTCGCATCAAGCTGATGAATGAAATTCTGAATGGAATGAAGGTTCTGAAGCTCTACGCCTGGGAGGTCTCGTTTAAGGAGAAAGTTCTCCAAATTCGCCAAAAAGAGCTCAATGTGCTGCGCAAAACTGCCTACCTCAGTGCTCTCTCCACCATGGCCTGGACCAGTGCCCCCTTTCTGGTAAGTTGCTTTCTGTCTTAAATTTTTAACTGAATGTCCAATATTGGTCCTGGTTAATCAAATATTCAGATATCCAGACTCATCTTAGTATTAGTTTACTTCATTGAGTTTAGAAATAAAGCATGTATAGTTTGGATAAAAAGAGAATGAAATGTATTTTTGAATAACTGTTTTACTAAGTGTGCAATGCAGAATAACAGAATATCAGCAGACATTACATTTAATGTTAAGCAGAATGATGTGAGAGGTTCTATATATGGCCTAAAGTATGTGGACGCCAGAGCATCACATTAACATGTGCTTGTTGAACATGTCATCCAAAGCTGAGTGTATTAATGTGGAGCCTCCATTTGCTACTATAACAGCCTTCACTCTATTACAAAGTCTTCATGATATATTTTGGGACCTGGATTAAGGTTAGGGCTCTTATGAAAGTGAGTCTAGTTCTTCCGCACAGAACTCAGCAAAACATTTTTTTATGATCTTTATAATTTTATGTACCTGCTAGCAATGTGGTGTGGCTGAAACAGCCGAGCAGCTAATTAGAAAGGGTGTCCACATACTTTTTAGTATACATATGTAAATACATAAAACAAACAGATTACTGATTTGTTAATCTTATAACTTTGACTTTATCATGCTGCACGTCAACTGGGAATAGTTTATGTATTAGTCTCACTGAGATATTTGAATACGATTAATTTAACAATGTAGATATTCAAATAGCAAAAATAGTTATTTATGAATTAAAATGCCCCTCCCTAGTTGCACAGATGGACATGACAGATATATAATAGGCACCATGTAGTGTCACATTTGGTGTTTGCATTGGTTACAGTGAACTTGGTTGGCAGCTTTGCCCAGCATGGTTTGTCACCACTGCCATGTGCTAATGGATCTGTATCAGTGTCGGGGGTGTAGGAGTGATCTAATGGATACTCCTCCTGAAATGTTCCCTCAGGTTGCCTTGACAACATTTGCTGTATATGTGACTGTCGACAAAGAGAATGTTTTAGATGCGGAGAAGGCCTTCGTCTCCCTGTCTCTGTTCAACATCTTAAGATTTCCCCTCAACATGCTTCCTCAGGTCATAAGCAGCCTTGCACAAGTGAGTGTACTCTTCCCCTTACTGTTTATGGATATCCTGAATTCAGGTTTTTATGCAACACATTGTTATTCTTACACAAATGAGTGGAACCATGAGTTAAACATCCACGTCTTAAACATCCTGCATGTTATGGTTCAGTCTGAAAGGGAATATTTTCTGCTATCTCCAGCTGAAGAATGTCCAGAGTGTTTATAGTGCCATCAATAGACACTCCTTCCCTAAATGTCACACTGTTTTCTTTTCCTTCCCACTTCTCGTGCCTGGCGCAGGCTAGCGTGTCTCTCAGGCGTGTCCAAGAGTTCCTGAGTCATGATGAGCTGAACCCAGACAATGTGGACAGAAAGCCTGCTCCCTCTGGTAAGGCAGGAAGGCCTTTGTTGAAGCAGCCTGTACTCCTCAAAACTCCTCAAACGGGCCTCAATTAGAACATCTGTGAGAGCTGATCTGATGAGTCATTGCTCTTTTTTATGCACCATAAAGTGCTGTAACATAGCAGTTTGTCAGCTGCCACATTTTCTTTTTGAGTCATGAACAGTCACTAATATGATTCTCATATTTCCAGATTACGCTGTGACAGTTGTGAATGGGAAGTTCTCATGGCTGAAAAAAGATTCGCCCACTCTTCAGAAGTAAGCAAATTCAACAGTGCAAGCTAAACTTCATACAAAAACTTGTCAGATATTGTCTGGATGATTTTTTTACAGAAATATATGATTTTGGGGCAGGTTTACTAACATTTTGGCCTGTCAAGACTAACTAAATAGGCAAAACGGGCTTTTAGAAGTCATAATAATACCATTATAGCACCTGTAAAAAGCTTATCTTAGTTTTGATGCTAACATGGCTAACATATTTATGCTTAGAGACAAAAAAAAGCTTTTTAAACACATTAATTTATTTTCACTTTAAAAAACATTAACACCTGCCATGTCCCATTATTTTTAATAAATTAAAAACCTGAAAACAAAGTTGTTTTGTAAAACTGTTCATGCTGCTGTTTCCTAATGCTATCATTTTCACCATCACAGACACTACCGCTGTCAAATTGTTGTTAGGTTTTGCCTAAAAAATGACTCAACATTTTTTTCCTTTCCAAATGACTGTTAAAAGCACATACTGAAATTCTTTTGGCTGTGCTGTCCCTGCGTTACTCAAGATCATCATTACGTTGTATGTGCTGTGGTTTCTGTGCGCACCGTTGCAGAAATGTCAGCCTTTCATGCACTGCACATAGCTACACTTACCACAAGTTCAAAATAATATGGTTCCTAAATAACTAGGATGCACACAGTGGAATTAAACAGTGATTTTACAACATTTAAATGTTTTTAAATGCACTCTAGTTAAGTTCATTTCATCCCTCCAGCAGAAGATGAGCATGTGTTTTGAAACAGAAAGACTAAATAATTAAATACTTTCCTGAATTTCTGACTTATGTCAAAGTAATGGCTTATGTTCTGTAAACAAATTTCTTATTAATTAGAAATAATAATATTTTCTCGATAAGTAACTCTTTTTTTCAACATCATCGGTATTTTGACTTACCATATCAAAATCCTGAGAAAATCTTGATGTAATGAGTCACAATTTGAACCAGAAACACCTTTTCATCCATAAATAGGCTTTCATACAAAAGGCACTTGAGCCAAACAGTGGGTTTATGTTGCACAGCTCATATTCCTCTCAGTTACAAAGCCTCTGTTCATTTGCATGGCCATTCTTAGAAGATGGATGCTAATTTTGCCACCCCTATTGGAACAAAGTGTCAGCAGACTTTCTGTAATTAATTCTTTTAGTAAATCTGCATTTTCTGTGTTGTGTTCTGTATACACAATGTTTCGACCAGTACAAATATACCTATGTAGTCATACTTACATATATGTAGTATATTAGTTGTAGACATCTTACAGATTAAAAGTTGAAGTAAAAGTTAGAGAATAAAAGTTGAAGTATTTATAGTGCAATACAAAAACAGTCAGTATGTTTCAGCAGAAAATCATCTGACATGTCTGAAATGTCCTTGCTTTGGATGGTCCTGTCAGTTTAATTAAAACATTTTCACTTTTGTGAAAGTTTGGACACCCCTGGTCAAATGAAATGTTTTGTTGGTTTTCTAATTGAAAATACGTAAACACATCCTCTACAGGGAATCTTGAATATGGCATTTTTCTGAATTTTAGGACAAAATTTCTATTTATTTGTTGAGTTTAGCATACATAAAACACAAAAAAGGCCCTAACTTTTGCATAGGCCACACTATGTTTTATTCAGCAAATAAGCAGTTATCTTGCATCAAAATGTGCAGAATTGTGTTTTCTGTAGAGGATGTGTATGTATTTACACTTACAAAATAAAAAAATATGAAAACATCACAGACTTAAAGTTTATGTTTAAATGTTTATAGTGTGAAAGGTTGATTAGAAGCATGTGTTCATATATAATGGTCTATCTGTATATTTGCAGCATTAATGTGCTGGTGCCCCAGGGCTCACTGTTGGCAGTGGTGGGTCATGTGGGCTGTGGAAAGTCCTCTCTGGTATCTGCTCTGCTGGGGGAGATGGAAAAGCTGGAAGGGCATATTTCCATAAGAGTGAGTGGACTTTTGCCTTATTCCCTTGATACTATTACTAATACTGTTTGATGTCCTTACATATTGCCTTTCTTTTCTGTTAGGGTTCGGTGGCGTATGTGCCCCAGCAGGCATGGATCCAGAATGCCACACTGAGAGACAACATCCTGTTCGGCAAGCCCTATGTGGAGCAGAAGTACCGTTGTGTGCTGGAGGCCTGTGCCCTCACCCCTGACCTAGAAGTGCTTCCTGGAGGTGACCAAACGGAGATAGGAGAGAAGGTACTACTGCTTTTGTTTTAAATGCATGAAAAGCCTTGTTTTTAAAGATAATTAATTATTGCTTTTGTTGCACATTTATACAGTCATCAGTTCTGACCACACCAATGACGACTACTGACAATGTTGGATGGGAGAGCAAACAAAAAATCCTATCAAAAGCTCTCGCACTGTAACTGCAGCAATTGAATGATGAAATGAGCTGTTTAGCTCTCAACAGGTTACACACACATTTAAATGTTGATGTGTACCATTACTTAATGGCTTACAGAACAATCACACTATCCTTCATAGCATGATTACATTTTACATCCACTACAACATGAACAGAAGATGACAGGGCTACCAACTCTCACGCTTTGGCCGTGATACTCATACATTTAGGTCTAATCTCACACTCTCACACCAAACTTGATGTTTCCCATGCATTTTTAAGTCTCTCCACAAAACGGTCCACCGATTTATCTCAACACTTGCGAATAAAGTTTCTCATTAGTCCAGCTTTACTGTCTAAAAACACTCTGGACCGTCATTGCTGACTTACTTGAACAGTGGAAAGATAAGGACAAATTATCAATAATGAGCAAAAGCAGAACTTAAAACCAGTTTTCCATCATTGCTCCTCTAAAGGCTTACCTGTTGTCACTCCTCATCAAGTCACTTAATGCGGCCGATTATAGTTTCCTTTAAATATGAACAAGTTTTAAAAAATTATATTTGTATATATTCTACTTAAAAGTACTGGGTTTATTATAAATGGATATGTGTGTTAATGTAGAAACAGGTCAGGTTTCAGTGTGGGTAGAGATTGTGATGCTGATGCAACTTCTTAGTAATATTTGGTGGCCGTATTCATAACAGATAGTCTAATGCTGTGGACAGAAATGAAAGTGAATTAGAATCTTCATGTGTCAAATATTTCTATATAATGGCTTTCATTACTGGTAACAAGACATTTATCAAGAACCTATAGTATTGAGCATAAAGAGTGGGACTGTTATGCAAATAAGATCAATGTGTATCTAGGACAGAAAAAATAAGAATGATGTAATCCTAAAAAAAAACCATACCACTCATTCTTGTGTCCATCTCTAACGCACAAACACACCCCCAAACGTTGGCTGCCTTGAGATGATCAGATTTACATCTAAATTATTTTAAACGTAAAACTGTAAATCCTGAACGTCTGTTACCAGCAGATATAAGCTTCAAATGTCTGTGCTATAAGATCCAAATGTCCATGTACAGCTGATATAGCACCGCTATTAGCTGGCGCTAACATTATATTGTAAATTCTATTCAGACGCTAACTGAAATTAGCAGTATTGTAGTAGTGTAAAGTGAGTAAGTTACAGGAAGCAGAAATTAAGCAAAAAAAGTCTCAGTATTCAACACTGCCATGTGATGACATGCTATTATTTTACAACTGCTTCAGACATAAGAACAAAGATTTTGCATCAGACCTGCCGGCCCCAACAAGCACTGACTACAGACTGCTGGAGGACGGTGCTGGGCATTTAGCCCAAACACGTAATGACTGTAGCGGAAGTTTATGTGTCATGATTCAATATGTCATGATTCATTTTACACACACACAGTCACAGACAGGCTGAGTGGATCTACAGTATGGGCTAAAAACTGAATCAGCCCCATCTTAAATAGTTCATACTTTTATTATGATCTGTTGGTCGCATTGAGTCAATAGAAAGGCCAGATTAATCAGCTTCTGAGCATTTTTTTACCACAGTGTGGTTAGTCAATTAAATATTATTTTGATGCTTTATTTTCTTTGAAAGAGAGGGAGGGCCTAGCCCCACTAGGGCCTTTATACGAGCTGCCCTGGACCACACAATCTGATTGTGGTTGTGTTTTTATTGCTAGTTCTGTTACTTCAAATGATTTATGTTTCAAAACTGTTTCAGTTGTTTATACTTATTTACCATACATGTTGAATACATACAAGCTTTGTGATTTGTAGGAACGTAGGGGAAAAAAAACAACTATACCATGCATACTTACTCCTAAACAGTGACACAAAACACTATTGTGGTTAAAATAACTACAACTTGCCAATTGCACTTAAACATATATGCAGAGCTGTATCCAAAAATTTGGGCACCCCTTTTTTTTAAATGAAAAGAGGTTAACATATCCTATGTAGAGAGCACACTTTTGCACGTTGTACTGCACAATTACTGTTTATTTGCTGAATTTAACATATTGGGGGAAAAATAAAATACAAAGTGTTACAAATGTTATGGTATTTTTTATTTTACATTGTGTGAAAAGTGAAATCATTCACTTTAATTTGTGTTAGAACATTAACAAAACATATCCTTTGACTAAGGGTTTTCAAAGCTTTGAATTTGACTGTACATAATAGTCGCTCTCTATGTTAGCAGCAGTGATAGGTTAAGTAGACTGTTTTATTCCCAGAAAAATAACCTATTTAAGATTGTTCCTTGTAGAGGACGTGACAGTGTATTTTCACTTCAAGAAATCAACAAAAACATGTCATTTGACCAAGAGTTTTCAATCTTTTGCTGTGACTGTATAACCAGCCTTCTGCCCGATTATCGCTGGGATTTGCTCCAGCACCCCCTGCGACCCTGAGGGAGAAGCGGCTTAGAAAGTGCGTGTGTGTGTGTGTGTGTGTGTGTGTGAGTGTGTAACCTATATACAAAATATGGAAATGCTAAGCTTTCACTAGACCTGCATCATTATGTAACAATTTGCTCAGGTATGAACAATGCTCACTTTAAGTTCCTGGAAATAATATTGGCAGTTTCTTATGACAAATATATATTTAAATAAAACATAATATTCAGGGCTTTTTGCTGTCCTTTTTCTTTACTTGGCAAAGCGGTTACAAAAGCAGTAAAACTTGAGATATTGTGTTACTGTGAACAGCATCACTGCTGTGATTTGGCACAAGCCGAAGGCCTCCTCCCATGTTCTGTTTCTTAAGTATCATGTTCGTTTGCTCTTCTATTAAGCCTTAATTAATCACTAGTGCTTAGTGGATGAGTTGCTGATTGTTAGGAGTGTCTTTGGGTGTTTTGTTTATGCAGGGTATTAACCTTTCTGGAGGCCAGAGGCAGAGGGTGAGCCTGGCCAGAGCTCTCTACAGTGAAGCCGACGTCTACCTACTGGATGATCCTCTGTCTGCAGTGGACGCCCATGTGGCCAAGCACATCTTCGACAATGTGATTGGACCAGAGGGAGCCCTACGTGGAAAGGTAATTTTAAAGAGAGCCTCAGACTTGTGCTTAAAGTCCCTATGCCAGTGAAGGCTCAAAAAGGAAAAATGAAATGATTTCTAGTTCTCTATGTCATCATTGTCTGAGCATCTCCATTATATCACCAGAATGGTAACATTTCTATAAAGAAAAAACATTCTTTAATGTGAGTTAATGTATTGAGATGTTGTTTCATTTTGAACCATTTTTCTTGATCCATTCAGCATGAAATGTACATATAATGCAAAGGGCATATTCAAATGGTTTTGATATAACAGCAACAATATACTTTCTCTTAGGCTGCGAGGGACAGCATACTTTCTTTTATTGTAATTAAATAATTGACGTTCCTCACGTTTGAACCTGGATCATGGATCAGGTATACAGGTGCGGTCAGCAGACTTACTCAAATGATGCCTCTTATCTGGTGATATCAGAGCCCTCTCGGGAACAAGATGCTTATCTGTCCCATGCGGTTTATATGTAACAGATAGTACCAGTCACACTTTTGACCACCTGACAATTAACCTAGCTGTTTTACATACATGTCTGTCAGGGCATGTGCTTCCTTTACAAGCTTTGAGACAGTTTTGATGCTCTATCCATAGATAGGCATTTTGACAATTTTGCCATTTGAAAATGTGTTTTAAAAGTGTGTGAATATCCCAAAAAGTATTTTGTTGTTGTGAATTAAAATAAATAGAAACATGATTTTACATATTTTTTTTAAGTACAAGGTATATAAGTGAAAGTTATTATTTTTTCTGCATTTATGTAATAAATTCCATTCTTTTCGGGGACTTGTCTTTAGTTTTTAAAAGAAATCTGAAAGGGATAGTTTTCCACACCTTCAAAGTTTAGTCTAGGGAGAAGGTCGCCTTTTCTGCTTCTCTCAATCCAAGGAATCCCAATCATATTCAGTGATGTTCAGATCTTCTGGGATTTGGGTGTGTCCAGTCCATTGTTAAGAAAGCCAGCAATTTTTTTTATTTTATTTTTTTTTATGAGTTCACATTTTTATGTGTTCAAATAGTATATTGGAATGACCTCACCCATCCACAATCCATAGTGCTGTTGTAATTGTCTTCTATTTAAAAAATTGTGTGCGTGTTTTGGTGTAGACACGGATCTTGGTGACACACGGCATCAGCTTCCTGCCCCAGGTGGATAACATCATGGTGCTGGTGGATGGCATGGTGTCAGAGATGGGCTCCTACCAAGACTTGCTGAAACAAAATGGGGCCTTTGCAGACTTTTTGAGGAATTACTCCCTGGAGGACATCATAGAGGACGCTGAAGTGACGGGTACACAAGAGAAAACACATAAAATTAAAAAAAGAAATGAGGCCAAGGCCATGAAAATCATTTCTCGAGGGGCCAGTCTAGACAGCAGTAGTCACATTATTTCTAATTTTTTCCTTTTTTGTCTCTCCATGTGTATTTTTATCATTTGGACACGTGGCTGTGCGTTCCAGAGGTGCTAATGGACGAGGAGGAGTTGTTCCCTGATGACGCTCTTAGTAACCATACCGACATGGTGGACAACGAGCCTGCAGTCAACGAGGCCCGGAGACAGTTCATGAGGTACAGATTGTATGCCTTGAGGGGTCTCTTCACTTTTATAGATGTGTTTTCCTTTGCGCTTCTGTTTCTGTTTCATATCAGCACAAAAGTTCACACAGCCATTCTTTGTACAAATTACTGGAGTGCTGCAGAGGATTCAGGCCTTGTGGACATTGTGAGCAGATGCTTAATGTGCAAAACAGATGCCTCCAGTTCTAAAAGGGATCTCAAAACACATCATACATCATAAAAATTTCTAGATATCCAGGTCACGGCCCTTTTTATTATCTGTGCCAATTTTATTTTTTTTTTTAATTTTTTTTTTGGCAGGCAGATGAGCGTCATGTCCAACGATGTGGAGAACCCAAAGACAAAGTCCATCCGCAGGCGACGCTGCAGTGAAAGGAGACATGGGGACCAGCAACAGGAGAAGAAGGAGGCCAAAGGGGAGAAACTCATCCAGGCTGAGACCACAGAGACGGGCAGGGTAAGTGGCTCACTGCTGCCCCCCATCTGGAATGTGAGGGGTTTGCCACTATGCAAGTTCTTGTTTAATTAAAGTCTTTACCAGGAGTTAGAAAGATTGGATGTTCAAGCTAAGTTGAATAAGAAAGGATGTGAAAGTGCCATGTACAGTACAATGGAGTGGTCATCTTTGTTGGAGTTACAATTTTCTCTTTTTTGTGTGAATTTCAGAGATGATTACATATAAACATTATAATTTCAAATGAACAGTGTTGCACAGTGCATTTACATTTTGTCGCATATTATTTAGGTGAAATTCAAGGTTTACTGGGAATATGCAAAAGTGGTGGGGCCTCTGCTGTCCATCTTCATCTGTTTCCTGTACGCCAGTCAAAGCGCAGCTGCTATCGGAGCCAACATCTGGCTCAGCCAGTGGACTAATGATGCCAGGAATAACACGATTGCACATGAGAAAGTACATATGAGAGTGGGGGTGTATGCGGCACTGGGCATTACACAAGGTATGGCACAAGTCCCTTTAATGAGGCTTTTGTTACTGTGATGTTGTATGGCATCTGCTTATGATTGGTGGGTTTGGATTCCACATTTATATCAGAATATTTTCACTATCTGGGCAATAATGGTATAAAATCATGTCAAATAATAATAATAAGAATACTGCTAATAATGAGTGATGCACATTTTTGAACATTTTTGGCTGTAACAAAGCTAAAATCCAGGACACACTGGACTGAAAACTGAAACCAAAAACCTAAAAACAGCTAACAATAAAGCATGCAATAAATAAAAGCAGCTTTCTTAAACTTATTACAGTATGTAGGCTGTAGTATGCCTGTAAAATCCAACCATGAAATAGCTCCCCACACACGATGTTTTCACTGCTGATCTGCTGCAGCTTTTTTTTTGAACATGTCTCTGCTGATCGGCTCAGGGGAGTGAAAGGACACTAACAGTATTTTAACCACTATTTCTCATTTGCATTAAACTTTAAACTCAACATCAAATTTTTTTGCTATTAGAATTTGACACCTGTTGTCCTATTTGATCTCATTTCATTTTGGGTCAAAAATTTGTCCTCTTCTTTTGGCTGAAAACCAAAACAATTTTTTTTGCAGAAATTTAGTAATAATTTTTTGCTCTCTCATTTGGTGAACATGTCTAATAATAATGCTAGTAGTTTAACAGTCATCATCACCATCAGTAGTTTTAGTAGTATTCTTATGCGATCTGTGTACTTTCATACATGGGTTTTACACAGTCATACATGTGATACTTTTGAAATAGTTTACATAAGTATTCATATTTAATTATCTTGTGAGTGTGTCTGTTTGTGGTTTAGCATTTTTAAGCTTATGATGTCTCTGATTTGGATAAAAGTCACACAGGTTTACAGTTTTATACTTCCCACACTTACAAGCTGCTTGTAGTTGTTTCTTGATGTCAGATTTCTACGTTTGATTTTTCCTCTACTGTGGAAACTACATGTTCTACTGTGAGTAGTACTATTGGATTTTTTTGCAAGGGTTGTTCTCCTGTCTTTGGCCTGTGTTCCTGCTCTGTGAAATCCACCCTCCCCCAAACCCCAGTCCCCCCTCCTTCTGCCCCTTAGCAGGCCACTATAATGTAGTGACTCTCTTCCTCCTACTCTGCTTTCTCTACGGCAGGCTTCCTGGTTATGTCCTCTACCTTTACTCTTGCCCTGGGGAAAATCCAGGCCGCCTGTAAGCTGCACCAGAGCCTGCTGGACAACAAATTTCACACCCCCCAGGCTTTCTTTGACACTACCCCCATAGGGCGTATCATCAACCGCTTCTCCAAAGACATTTATGTGATCGATGAGGCTCTACCTTACACTGTCCTCATGTTCCTGGGTACCTTTTTTGCCTCCCTGTCCACCATGATCGTTATCATTTTCAGCACTCCCATCTTTGCCGTGGTCATTGTCCCCTTGGCTTTGATTTACTTCTTTGTACAGGTATTGCATTTATGTTTGCAGCATTAAAACAGTAGAGAATTTTGAATAATAATGGCATTTTTTCCCCCCTTTTCGAGGTTGAAGCTTTTGTGCTTCAGGCTGCAGCAAGGCTGAGAGTTTCTGTTCTCCTGCTCGGTTCCCTCTCTCTCTCTCTCTCTCTCTCTGTCTCGTGCAGTTTTTTCTCTCCCCTGCCTAACCAAGTATTCATTTCCTCTCTTTCTCTCCACCAGCAACCTCCCCGCCCACTTCCTGCTCCGCCTGTTTGCTTTCACAATCTCTCTCACATACACACAGTCACAGACATACACATTAACACAAACACACACAAATACACTTGTACAGTCATACATTGGTTTTAATGCTTGATTGCAGCTCCAGCCTCGTGAGTAAGACGCTGCAGATATCTGGTATCTCACTGACCCCTGGTGGTCATAATATGATATTACATGATATGCTAGATACATGACATTAATAGATGGAAGCACTTTGTAATTTCATTGTTAGGTTGTCTAGCTCTTTTGGCTGGTAGATAAAAGTCATTCTCTTTCTGGTCATTTTCAATAAATACAATACCAACATTTGTTTATTAAATTTCCAGTTAAAACAGCTATTAAAAACAAAATGTTTATATTTCTACACCACAAAAGAACAGGAAATATATATCTAACAGAAAATTACACAGGCATGTCAACAACTTAACAAATAAATATAATATATCATAGCATAGCATATGTATAGCATAATATAGCATAGCATAACCCCCCCAGGTCTTAGTAGTTGGTTACATTTTCTGCTTCTACAATCCAAATAATCTCAAAAACATTCAGTGATGCTGAGGTCTGGTTCTGAGGTTCTCTGGTCCTCAAATTGTTCTGAGAACACCAGCAGCTTCTTTGTTTGGTTTGCAAACTTCCTTCATTTTGTCTAGTCCGTTTTCTCAGTAATGGCTTCTTGACAGCTACACATCCTTTCAGATCCAAAGCTTTTTTTTTACATCTGAAGCAAAATTGGACCTGGATTTTTTCCTCTCTGAAAGACGAAGTACTGTTTTTCTGGTGGTCTGCCAGGTCTTGACCGGTTGTTAGGAGTCCCATTTTCTTTTAATCATGCTTGTACGTAATGTTCACTTTTTACTGGAAATTACATAAATGAAGGGTGGTCTGTAACATTTACACAAATCTGTAAATGTAGTGGCAAATTTCATTGCAGATGATGGATCTTTGATCTTACCCAGCAATATTAGAACATTAGCACTGATAGTTTGCTGTTTGTT